>NW_019154092.1:5462244-5585224 GCF_002288905.1 Enhydra lutris kenyoni | reverse complement strand
TCTCCAACCACGACAGAAGCAGCCGGCGAGGGGTGATGGCCACCAGTCTGAAGGACCTTCTCAGCAAGGTGCAAGGAGGCACAGTGCCTCCCCACTGCTCACAGGAGGGCCCCTGACTGCACACGGGGCTCTGATCTTGGGTACTAAGCCAGTGCCAAGACAGAAATGTCATGGCCTCAGAGACCCTACGGGGAGAAGAATAGAATGAAGGGGAACATTAGTACTTCTCTGGACCATAAAAGATTTCTCCAACCACGACAGAAGCAGCCGGCGAGGGGTGATGGCCACCAGTCTGAAGGACCTTCTCAGCAAGGTGCAAGGAGGCACAGTGCCTCCCCACTGCTCACAGGAGGGCCCCTGACTGCACACGGGGCTCTGATCTTGGGTACTAAGCCAGTGCCAAGACAGAAATGTCATGGCCTCAGAGACCCTACGGGGAGAAGAATAGAATGAAGGGGAACATTAGTACTTCTCTGGACCATAAAAGATTTAGCTGCAGAAACAAAGGCCTTAAAACTGATAACGTAGCCTGACTTCGTTGACAAGGGAGAATCCAGGGAAGCAGCGGGCTTTGGAAATCTGTTTTTGGTTATAAGTCCCGGGAAAGAATAGTCTTTAATCTAAAACAGTGTCCTAGATCACCAAAAAAGGAAGAATCCGGAGTCTGTGGAGTTGGGTTATGGAGGCATAACCCAGACAAAGACACCCATGGAAATAAATGAGCATCCCACATGCAGACCTTATAGCAAGAAAGATGGCTCTCTATTGTATTGTTGCCTTATTCATTTTATTTGCCAAAATCAGTAATTATAGAAGCTGAATGTCTTAATTTGTCTCATGTCATTGAAATCTCTGAAAAAGAGAGATCCATTAGAAATCTGAAATTCTGAGGGCGCCTGGGTGGCTCAGTGGGTTAAGCCTCTGCCTTCAGCTCAGGTCATGAACTCAGGGTCCTGGGATCGAGCCCCACATCGGGCTCTCTGCTCGGCAGGGGGCCTACTTCTCCTTTCTCTCTGCCTGCCTCTCTGTCTGCTTGTGATCTCTCTCTCTGTCAAATAAATAAATAAAAATAAAAAAAAAAAGAAATCTGAAATTCTGGCGATTCATAGACCTGTACGCCTAGGGCTAATAATACATTATATGTTAATAAAAAATAATTTAATTTAATTTTAAAAAATTAAAAAAAAAGAAATCTGAAATTCTCATTTTCCAGCAAAGACTAAGTCCTACACCCCAGTTAAGGTAGATCTTTGCCACTGAAATTTTAGCAAGATCAGACAAGACTTTGGAAACTATAACTTAAAGAGTGGCTCTGAGGGCTCAAAACAGAATCTCCTGCTTTCTTCCATGTCTCTGATGCATTGCCAGTGCAGACCCTGGAAGCCTTGGTGATCACCAGCGGACTGGTCAGTTTGGTGCTGGAGGAAGACGGGACCGTGGTGGATACGGAAGAGTTCTTTCAGACCTTAGAAGACAACACGCATTTCATGATCCTGGAGAAAGGGCAGAAGTGGACACCGGTAAGTAAAACAATTATCCAAACAGCTACTGGGTAGACTTTTTACCCACAAAATGCATTCCCTGGTTTGGTGTTGACTTGCCCTCTTTCTAAATATATACTTTGTTTCCCCTAATAACAAGATCTGCAACCCTCAACCAGTTGCTTCAAAGTATTTCTAGGAAATTTAGCATCTTAGTGAGCCTAAGCTATATGATTTGAAGCAAAACATTTTTTTTAAGTTCAGTTAATTAACATATAGTGTATTATTAGTTTCAGAGGCAGAGTTCAGTGATTCATCAGTCGTATAAACACCCCGTGCTCATTACATCAGGTGCCCTCCTCCAAGCCCATCACCCAGTTACCCCACCCCCCGCCCACCGCCACTCCAGCAGCCCTCCGTTTGTTTCCTATGATTAAGAGTCTCTTAGGATTTGTCTCCCTCACTGATTTTGTCTTATTTTCCCTCCCTTCTCCTATGATCCTCTGTTTTGTTTCTTAAATTTCACATATGAGCAAGATCATATGATAATTGTCTTTCTCTGACTAACTTATTTCACTCAGCATAATACCCTCTAGTTCTGTCCACATCGTTGCAAATGGCAAGATTTCATTTTTGATAGCTGCATAGTATTACTGTATATCTCTAGCACATCTTTATTCATTCATCTGTTGAGGGATACCTAGGCTCTTTCCATAGTTTGGCTCTTGTGGACATTGCTGTTATAAACATTGGGGTGAGGTGCCCCTTCCGATTACTGCGTTTGTATCTTTGGTGTAAATACCCAGTAGTGCAATTGCTGGGTTGCAGGGTAGCTCTATTTTCAACTTTTTGAGGAACCTCCATACTGTTCTCCAGAGTGGCTGCACCAGCTTTAAAGCAAATAATTCTGAGGAACAGGTTTAGGCCAATAAGTAGCTACAGATCCTGTTAAAGTACACAGATGTGACCCGGTGACCATTCCTTTAGCCAATGCAGTTGAGTAGGGATGTGTGTGTGTGTGTGTGTGTGTGTGTGTGTGTGTGTGTGAATGTACGGTGAGTTAGAAAGGTAAAAAAGTTGAATAAAGGTTTCCATATCCAGGAAAACTACAGATTATAGATCTCTTGGATCCTACTATAAAACACCCAAAAGTATAAAGCAAAATATTAAAACATATTTTATATGCTTACTGACCTTCAACAAAGGAAAATCCTCAGAGGCCAAAACTTTTATGGGAGCCAGAATCTAGAGAAGCAGCTTACCTGTGAGCGTCTCACCTGTACCCATCCACTCGCTGCAGTGACTGAGGGCTACAATCTTGACAGGTGCCGGCAGGACAGGAGACAAAGCTTTGGGCTGACACAGGGTAAGGGGCCAGATTAGAGATGCCCACATAAAGCACAGAATCTTAGTCTCTCCTAAGCATCCGTGGACACAAGCTGCCCTCATGAGGTTTTAAGGACTCTTGATTCCAAAAACATCCAAGCCAAGAGTTTAGTTTCCAGAGCCCCGGGGAAGGGAGCATCAATAAAAGGAGCATATTCATTGAGTTTTCTTTGCTCATCTGGTCCCTCCATCCAGCCCCAGAGTCCTGGGGTTGACTGGGTCCCCATGTAACCAGTAGGAGCAAATGGGCTCAGAATGAGCATTGATCTGGGTATCAGAGAGTTTCCATTTCTAAAATCCCAACAAATGTGAGTTCACAGTCAAATCATAGAATGTAAGGACTTAAGGCACTTATGTGAGAGTAAGCAGAAATAATGAAGTCAGACCTCCAAAGACCTCAGATGTTGGAATCACCAGGCAGAGTGTAAAATAAGTGTATTTTGGGCTCCTGGGTAGCTCAGTCAGTTAACCATCTGCCTTTGGCTCTGGTTGTGATCCCAGAGCCCTGGGATTGAGTCCTGTGTCAGACTCCCTGCTCATCAGGGAGCCTGCTTTTCCCTCTCCCACTGCCCGCTGCTCCCCCTGCTTGTACACGCTCCCCTCTCTCTCTCGGTCAAATAAATAAATAAAAAATGAATAAATAAATCAATAAATAAAATAAGTGTATTTAAAACATCCAAAGCTAATCAAAAGTAAGAAGGGACAAGAGGTAATCAGGACTAGGTAGACTTGAAAGACTCAAATAGAATTTCTGGAAATGCGATTAAAGTCCATTGAGATAGGCAGCACTGAAGAGACCACTTAAGAAGGTTCTGTGATGCAGCACAAGAAGGTAGAGGTGAAAACCATTAAGGAAGTTGGAGACAGGACTGAGAGGGTTTCAGAGATGTTTGACATTGTTAGGATATTTTTTTTTAACAAGACAATGCATCAATCACTTTTCAAATGATACATTTCATTAAGAATTTTGTTCATCAAAAGATACTATAAAGTATGTAAAACAATAAGCCCCAAGTGGGCAGAATGTGTTTTCGACATAATCCAACAAAGGATTAGTATTTGATAAATTTGGGAATGTCCCAGAAATCAGTTATGGAAACAATGAATGATCTGGTAGAAAAATGGGCAAAAAACAGGGACCGGTATCTGCAGAATGGACAATAAAATCTAGGAAAAAAATCTTGAACCTCACTGGTGATTAGGAAAACATAAGTTAAGACCATAATAGGATACTGTTTTATACCATTAGATTAGGTATTCTGAGGCTTTTCCAATTTTTTAAGCTATGGAGCAATGAACCCTTCCCACACCCACCAGCAACTGTCTAAAATGATGTGCTTCTATCCCATACAACTGAAGCAACCTACGACCCCGGCAGTCCTCTCCTAGACATACACCCTGCCCGCAGACCCCCCGCCATGGGCTTCTATGTCAGTACACACAAATTAATACTCTAGGGTCTCTTCATTGAATGGAATTGTCTTCAGCTGTGACAATGCAGGACGTACAGCTCCAGGCATCTTAACGGATAAATCTCAACACCTCTGTTCAGTGAAAATATCAGAATAATCCATTAAGCAAGGGATCTTAAAGGTTTTTGACCTCAGGACCCCTTTACACTCTTCAGAATGAATGATGACCCCCAATAGCTTTTGTTTATGTGGATTTCAGTAGACCTGAAGATCTCCATCAAGCAGAGGTTCTCAACCGGGGGGCAGTCTTACCCCTTGAGAGGCATTTGGTAGTATCCGAAGACATTTTTGTGGCCACAACTGGGGTGGGAGGGTTACTGCAGGATTGGAAGAGCATAGGGTGAATTAGACAAATCTTTTAAAAGGCCATCTTGGGCCTTTTTGTTGGAGAAAGATGTTGTGGGCAGAATAACAGCCTCCCGAGATGCCCACAGCCTAACCCCTGGAGTCCGTGAAGGTGTTACTTTACTTGGCAAATGGACCTAGCAGGTATGGATAAGTTAAGGATCTTGAGCTGGGGAGATGGGCCTGGGTAACCTAAGCACCAGTGTCATCACGGGGTCCTCACAGAGGGACAGAAGGGTCAGAGTGAGGGCCGGACACAGGGAAAGAGGAGGGGAGACGTTAGCAGCCGAGGAACACATCCAGAACCTGGAGAAGGAGAGGGGGCCCCTGTCTCCCCTGGAAGCCTACAGAAGGAACAGCTCTGCCAGCTCACTGGACTGCTGACCTCCAGATTGTTCTGGTCTAAATCTCCGTTGTTTCGAGCCACTGAGTTTGTGGTCATTTGTTACAAGAGCAACAGGAAACTAGCTCAGAAGGGAAGGGCGGTTTTTCTGTTTGTTTTTATAACAGATACTGGGGAGTGGGCCTTCAGCTTGGGTGGGTGCCGGGAGACTGAGCCGGAGAGCAGGGCGCTGAGAGGCTGTGGGTGCAAATAATCCTGTGGGGCGGTGTGTCCAAGGGGGCAGGAGGCCTCGCAGCTCCCAACAGCCTGCTTGACAAGTGACTTGGGAGCCATGTCGTCTCTTGACTTAGGCCTTTCAATCTTCTTCCCTCTAGTGGAAATGGGCACCTCCAAGGTGATTATAAGAGCCTTTTAGGTGCGTATTTTTTTATAACCGCCTTGTAGGTGCGTATTTTTTTTTCTCAAATTAGTGAAGCCAATTGTATTTAACTCAAACGAGAACGACCACTCCAAGAAATAGCCACCAGGGGTCGCCCGTCTTCAGTCTGAGCGCGGGGAGGTCTGGGAGGGAGCGGAAGGACCAGGCTGCCTGGTGATCCTTTCTTCTTCCTTAGCCAGCAGGTCAGAGAAATCCTTGCCACCGTGGAGCTTGTGAGGGCTGATTTTGATTTAAGACCAAAACTCAAGGAAGACGTTTAGGGGGAATAAGATACAAACTTCTATATATTGGAAAGGAACATGAAGCAGTGAGAAAGAACAGTGGGCAGATTTTAGGTAAAACCCTCCTTCTCATTCCGTAATCTTTTTTTTTTTTTTTTTAAGATTTTATTTATTTATTTGACAGAGAGCAAGCACAAGCGGGGGGAGCAGCAGGCAGAGGCAGAGGGAGAAGCAGTTTCCAAAATGATCAAGAAGCCCCATGTGGGACTCGATCCTAGGACCCTAGGATCATGACCTGAGCTGAAGGGAAATGCTTAACCCACTGAGCCACCTGTGTACCCCTCATTCTATAATCTTAATTTTTTAAAAATATGTTTCCTAGGAGTGCCTGGGTAGCTTAGTTAGTTAAGAGTCCCACTCTTGATCTCAGCTCAGGTCTTGATCTCGGGGTCATGAGTTCAAGTCCCCATTGGGCTCCACATTACTTAAGAAATAATAACATTTCCTAAATGCTGGACAGTTAGTATCCCCTAAAGAGGCAGCTGGACCCCTTGTGCATTAAACAACTTGTTGTGTATGTCCTGTGTGGAGGAGAGAAGAGTGGTTCCACCAAGAAGTGGGTACTTCTGGGAAATTTATGTTTTACCTAGAGTCATTGTTGTCATTGGTGAATTTAACATTTCCAGCCTCAACTCCTCCCAACCCCCAAGGTTCCTGAGACATACGAACTGGATTGATTGTGTACTTTTGAATCTTGGATCCTGCAGGATCCCTGCGTGGAGCCAGCCCTGGGGAGAGTCGCCCCTGGCACAGCGTCCATCCGTTCTTGCTGTTTGCAAAGCTTTCTGTGTGGAAGACGTTCCAGGGCTCTTTGTAAACCTGGGGACTGACAGTGGTCTCTGGCTTTCTCCCCTGACCTGAAGGGTCTACTGATGTTTCACGATGACCTCCATGGCAATTGGAACCAGACAGCTTTCTGTGTCCCCAGGAGGTCCGTGTTCATCCGGGCGGTGACTAGAAAGCAGAGGAAGCCCTGGGAAGTTCTCGCCCTGCCCCTTGCTTAATTTATTTTTTTTAAAGATTTTATTTATTAGTTAGTTTTTTTTTAAGATTTTATTTATTTATTTGACAGACAGCAATCACAAGTAGGCAGAGAGGCAGGCAGATAGAGAGGGGAGGGGTAAGCAGGCTCCCCGCCGAGCAGAGAGCCCGATGCGGAATTTGATCCCAGGACCCTGGGATCATGACCTGAGCTGAAGGCAGAGGCTTTAACCCACTGAGCCACCCAGGCGCCCCTTATTTATTAGTTTGACACAGAGACACAGCGAGAGAGGGAACACAAGTGGGGAGTGGGAGAGGGAGAAGCAGGTTTCCTGCCGAGCAAGGGGCCCGATGCGGGGCTTGATCCCAGGACCCCGGGATCATGAGCTGAGCTGAAGGCAGAGGCTTCATGGACTGAGCTCCCCAGACGCCATGCCCCGTGCTTTAGTCACTTCCTGCCTGGCAGCCTCTTGTGAAATGGAAATAGCTGTCCACTCCTCTTTGAGCAGACCGTGCTATACTCATGAGATTGTCCCCATTGATCAAGTCACCACGGGGGAGCCTAAGGGACTAGGCTGCATGTGCTCTGTACCTCATGTCAATAGTGCAGTCATCCTACAGTCTGGGCCCCGGAGCCAAACCACACTGACCCCGAGTCACTAAACTGTGAAAGTAGCTTAGGGAAGGATCGTTTCTTACGGTTAGGACCCGGGAGCAGTGGGAGCATACTGATCTGCCAGAAACATGCCTCAAGTCATTAGCCGCTCAGTCACAAACAGATTTGAAGCCAGCAGAGTCAAGACGGGCAAAAACCTAGAATTATGGGATGCACACGTCACAGCCGGCGATGTTCCTGAAGTCCCTCCCTCCCTCCTGGGTTCTAGGGTGGCAACTACGTCTCAGCTCGCCAGCAGCCAAAGAAAGCCGGGATAGCAAGGGTCACCTTCGACTTGTACAAGCTGAACCCCAAGGATATCATTGGCTGCCTCAATGTGAAGGCCACTATGTATGAGATGTACTCGGTGTCCTACGACATCCGGTGTACGGGAGTCAAGGCCCTGCTGAGGTAACACTTCGGGGGGCAGCTAGGGGTCTGGGAGCTGCATGGGCGCTGCCTGGGGGTGGGTGTGGAGAGACCCGTCCCCAGCTCGCTGCTCTGCCCTGCCATGCCCAGCCCCGTGGAGGCCCTGACCTGACCTTCACTAATTCATGTTGCCCTCTGGTAGTTCATGCCACAGACTTAAGTCAGGGGACAGAAAGCCTTGAGCCAAAATATTTTTTTTTTTTTTTGGTCCTTCAGAGACCACTAAATACAACATGGAAACAGAAACTAAATAATAAGTATAGAGAAGAACCAAATGTCTTTAAAAAACGAGGGGTTGGTCTGAACACGTTCTGTGTATTCCCCAGGAATGCTCTGTGGTTGTGACCAGACAGCCCGGCCCCCCAAGCCCTGAACGGAGGACCCCCTGCCCTCCCTCCCAGCCTTGCCTCTGAGCCGCCGGCTGTGGGACCTTTAACACGCAGCTTAACCTCTCTGAGCCTTAGTTCTAACGTCTTTAAAATGACAAGGCTGCTTCCAAGTTCTTTATGATTGCATTGGCTCTAAACACACCTCCTTCTGTCTTCTAGTAAAGTCGGATTGATCCTGTAAATACCTAATTCCTGTGGAGGGATGGATGGAGGGAACAGACTGACAGTGGCAGAAGGTCTCTGAAGCTAGTCTAAAAAGTCCTGGCACAGCCGCTCAGGGCAGGGGCCCCTGCTTCTCCAAGGGCATGGGCCCCTTCTCTCCACAGGCCCCGTCATCCCTGAGCCGTAGTGCAGGGCAGGAAATGCTCTGGAAATGAGGCTGGTCTCCCCTGATGAGCACAGAGTTGGCTCCGCAATGGCTTCTGGGTGGCCTCTGTTTCCCACTCAGATCCATCAGGGGCCAAACCCCAGACAACTTTGGCTGTCCCCATGTTGAAATCTTGACTCCCAGGAGAACTTCCTCCTCCCTCCTGAGATGGGAGAAAAGAGCTTGATTGTTTGATTTTTCTAAAGTGAGACAGGAGAGTTAATACCAACTTAGAAAAGTATAATGAGGAAAGTAAAACTCACCCCAAATCCTGCCTCAGCAAAATCTTTCTTGAGAGGCCTTCTTATCCCTAATTCTTACCATCTGAGATCTGATGGCCCCACAAGGAGCCACAGAAGTCATCAAGTTCCCCACATTGAAAGCATCACACCAAGGTCCTGTCATGGGACCCCAGGGGCTGGGGCTCTCCCAACCAGCACAGCTGATGCCCAGGCCTTGCGAAAGGACAGACCTTTAACACTGGAAGGAAATCCTTTTGCTTTAGACTCGGTAGAGAATAAGAATTTGAGTTAAAGCCGCTTTTTTAGCCTGGAAAAATAGGAAGGCCAGGCTCAGCCTTAGGGCTTAGATGCCAGAACAGGGTCCAGGTGGGGTGTCCCAGCTCCCCTAAGCAATCTGGGTCACAGGGTCACTCTCCTCCAGCCTGGTTTTCCTTTCACACCTGACTTGCCTGATTTTAATAGCAAGCCCCCCATACCCACCCAAGGTGGCCAGAGTAAGCACGCAGTCAAAGGACAGGACATACCGTGCGCCTTCCCCGTGCTTCCTAATTACTGCACAACAGGCCACATTTGGAAGTGGCTGGAGGAAAGGTGGTCCCAGGCCTCCTGCGTCAGCATCTGCCCGTTAGCCAGCCCTGGGGGGCCGGGGGTGATTCCCTAAAGCATCCACATGCGAGCAGGGTCTGCTCTGAACCCATGTTTGGGGAGTGGTGAGGAGTCCAGAGTGTCTGCCCCTGGCTGGCCCAGAACGCCCGGCCTGATGTGCGCCCTTGTCCCCTTCGTTGCAGGAGCCTGCTGCGACTCATGTCCCATGCCGCCCAGGTGACTGGACAGCTGCTCATCTACACCAGCTCATACATGCTCCAGCTGCTGGGTGACACGGAAGGGCCGGCTCATCGCAGGTCACACTCCAGACGGGGGTCCACGTGTGGTTAGGGAGGCCATCTGCAGGGACCCAGCTGGCTCTTGACCCAAACATTCCCTCTCGAATGATGATTTTGAAGATGCTTCTGTTCTAAACCACACACACTTGGACACCGCGGGCACCTGTGCTCGGGTGTGGCACCCAGGGTGGAAGAAGGAGCTGACGGCCCATGAGATGGGGGCTGCCCAGTGGGATTTCCTGAAGGCAGGAGAGGTGGAGGGGCCTCGGAGGCGAGCAACACACACACACATTGGGTCTTTTAGCTCCTCTCCTCCTGCAATAAACCAATCCCAAGAGCTACTTTTCATACGGGTAATGCATCCTTGTGCCTCTTTCGTGTTCCAAACAAGCAAAACTTCTATATATAAGCAAAACTCAGCCAGAAGTGCTCTGCTAACAGATATAATCACTTTTAAGTCTTTGTTTAACTAATGGGCTCGATCCCAGGACCCTGAGATCATGACCTGAGATGATGACAGACACTTAACCTACTGAGCCACCCAGACGTCCCCATGTTTTGTTTTGTTTTGTTTAAGTTATAGGTCCTGAATGAGCCCAGAGGGACCCAAAACTTTAAGAACCTGAAGTTCTGGAGGTCTTCAACCCATGCTTATAGCTTAAAAAAAAAAAAAAAATCACACAAAACCCCACAAAACTACTTGAAACCCAGACCTGATGATACATGGCGCTAGTGGACTACGTCTTTGGTTCCTAATGTCACCAGGGTTATCAGGAGGGACCCCTGACCCAGGTGGCTGGGAGCCAAGGGGGTGGCTCTCACTGCAGGCACTGCTGGCGTCAGGCCCTCAAGTGAGGTAGACAGGAATCTGTACTCCTCGCTCTCGGTCCTGCTTCCCTCTGAGTTAGCATCCTCTTAGGGGGCCCTCCCTACATGAAAGTGAGATGCCAGCTCCCCTGAGCAGGAAATCCTGGGGATACGTGGTCTCCAGGACCCAGGGGCGAGGGTGTGACATGTGGGGCCACACACCGGCTCTGGCAGGCTCAGAAGGATAAACCCAACCACACAGATGGGGTCGGGGCAATGCCACTCCCCAGAGGAAATGAGGGTGCCACTACTAGAATAAGGGGGAACACGATTTGTCTCCTAAGATACTAGGAGACAACTGTTCTCCTACTCAGATTTGTGATTTTCCTCTTAGGAAACATCACCCTGGAGGCCTTTCTCCTTTCCTGGCCGACAGTTCAGTGAGAAGAAACCCCAGCAAAGAATGTCCCGTATGGTTTCTGTGGCTCTTGCCCCAGGCCCAGCCTTTTCCCAGGGGTCTCCGCCTTGCTGCCCTTGACGCACAGTCCAGAGATCCTCCCACATTCCTGGTGGGCAGGTCTGCTCTGTCCCGGGGTCTCTCCAGTCCTGAGCTGCCCACTTGGAAAGGCTTTCCCTGGCATGGAGATGAGGAATGGCAGCATTCCTCAAAACACAGCCTCTGCTTTTAGCATCGTGACAAAAGAGGCACTTGGAGCACCCCCTGCCCCCTTCTGTGTCATTCTCCTTCTAGAATAGGACGCTGCAGGGACATAGAGGCTGTTTGGCAGGAAAGGCTCAGAAACAGTGCCTTTGAGGGACCATAAAAGCCTCCTGGTGAAGGTTTCCTATATAAGGAGCTCTGCTGAGAAGCCTGCCCTCTGCGGGCTGGGGCTGGGGCTGGGCCGGGTGCTCCAGGAGGAAGGAGAAGGCCCCAGAAACTGCTCACATCTCACTCGCTAAGCCGTCTTTCCAGCACCTTCAGAGGAGCCGAGCACTGGCCCTGCCTCTCCCTGACTGAGGGCTTGCGTCACTTCCCCAGGATTCTGCAGTCCTGGAAAGAGACAGCCCGGCTTCCAAAAAAGGAATTTTCCCTGATGTGTCTGATCCTGTTGACTCAGCCGGCGCCCTCCCTTGGTGTGTCCCTTTCCTCACCGTGTCCACAGGGCACCCTGGCCTGTTTGGGGGGTAGGGGAGTTAAGCAAAAGGGGAAAATGGGGAAATGATGCCTCATCATCAAAAAAGGGGATCCCTTCAGAAGGACTACTTAGAGTCTGGGGGCTTTTCTCTTCCCCTGATGCTGTGTGGTGCTTTACTGGGACGGCCTGGGTTGGAGCAGCCCTGACAGAGCTCTCAGGGAAGGCTAAATCCGGGCCTCGGGGTTCCAGCCTCGAGGCTGTAATGCTCAAGGCCTGCGGAGAGGGGAGGCAAAGGCTGATTTAGCAAACATCAAAGGCTCCCGAGGACCCTTCATGAGGCTTTTGATGGGAGAGAACTAGCAGAATTAAAACCTGCTTCATGTCTGGGACGAGTCCCAACAGGTGCACCCCCCTCTTGTCCCCGGTTTGAGTTAGGCGACACGCATTCCAAACGTGACACTTTCTTGTTCTAATCTTAGTATCTCCACACCCCACATTTAGTCCACTGACTGGGAAAAAGGTGGGGTTGCCGTGGCTGCTCCCTGGAGCTCCCCCCAGTGTAGACCTTGCAGAGAAAGAGCAAAATATAAGGTTTGAGATGTCACCAATAACGAAGTCACTGGCCGAAGCTGCTCCAGTGTCATGTGTCCTTCTCAAGGGCTCAGGGTCTCTCCTTGTGCCCTTGATTTACTGACTTCTAGAAGCACAATTCAGAAATGGGAAATCATGCCTAGGCCCTCCGAGTCCGTGACCTCCCATTTCGGTGTGCACCCCAATGTTTATTAGTGTGCCCCTTTTCTCAGTCACACATACACAGCTCCACGTCCCCACACGTCCTGCCATCTCCACTGGGTGACGGAGCCAGGCATGGACTGAGAGCATTGCCCTGGTCAAAGATAGACTCTGGTTAGGATCACCCGGCTGTGAGCAGACTTCCTGTCACAGGACTTTGCATCTGTACAATGAAGATTAAAACGAGGTGGTCCGGGAATTCCATTCCCAGACAGGTGTTCTCGGCATGGGTTTAAAAAATGTTAACAGAGCGTCTTCTGTCAGCCTGGCACTTTCCAATTCCCCACATTTCTACTCTTCTGCCCAGCACCCCCCCACCCCAGGAAAGTGTCTGTTGCCTGCTGGCTCCAGGACCCCAAGTCAGGGACCCTGCTGTAGGCTTTGTCAGACAAGGATCTTAAAACCAGAATCAGTTCCTCCAAGACAAGTTCTCTTTCTCCTCACACAGCATGGCAGCTGTATGCTTTCCTTCTTACACAGTGGAGGTGTGCATGGCCGCCCGTCAGAGCTGCCCCCCTCACCGAGAGGGCTGCAGTCTGGCCGCGCCTGGCCTGCCTGGGGACACAGGGTTGCTTTCCCTTGGTGCCCAGGCCTAGGAGAGTGTGCCCTTTCTCCAGGCAGCCACACCCGGCATGCTCATGGCCCAGGGACGAGCCACAGACAGTGATCTGCCCCCACATCTGAGGAGTGCTGTTTCCACTCAGGGGGTCCTGCCTCGTTCCCTCTCCTTTCTCTTGTTCCCTCTTCCTTTCCTTGCTACCGTTATCTTAGCTTCTACAAGGGAGTTGGAAACACCCTCACGTGAACAACTGCGAACACGAGGCTTGTTCTGGGGTTCCTTGTGTTTGTCACACCCTGAGAAAAGCCCAGCTCCGAGGGGGCTCCTTCCCCAGCCTCAGAGAGAGGCCAAGGTCAAAACGCGCCACAGACAGCCTCCCAACTGCACAACTGATGCCCCAAACTCTTGGAGCAGGTTTAAGTCCCGGGACACAGATGATTGGACAAGGAGAGGAGATTTCCCCCTCAGCTTTGTAGGGATGGCAAACTGGGGAGAGAAAACACACACGACATTTAAAGAAATACGGCTTTTTAAACCAAATCGTCAGTTCACTGCTTTTTGCTTCAAACCTCTGTTCCGCTGAGTGGTACCCTCACCTCACACCCCAGGAGTTCGTGCCAGGTGCTTTGGGGCTAATACATCAAGGCGCCCTCAGGACCCGTGTCTCACCCAGGCCTCCCCCAAGATGCCCACTGGCTTTGGAGCTCAGCCTCTGAAGGTCATCCTGCATCTTCCCCGCCCCACCTGCACGGAGTCCTCGCGCCTCCCCTGCTCGAAACCAGATCCTCCCAGGCTTGGCCAGGACCTGAGCAGTCCCCGCCACCACCGTACTACAGCTGTGATGTTGGGGCTCCCCAGCTGTGCCAGGCGTGGACAATTCCAAGGTGTGCTGGCTTCCAGGCTCCACCAGGAGAGGGAGTATACAGGTCTACGCCCATGTCAGCTCCCCAGGTTCCTGACTCCAGGATCTGGGTTCCAGGATCCAGGATCTGACCCTTCCTAAAAGGATTCCATCTTTTCTAAGTGTAGCTTCTACTTCTATTACCCCCTTAGCAAGCGCAAAGGCCAGGGTACAAACTCAGCCCCCTCCCTGGAAGGCTCGGGGAGGGTGCATGCAGAAAAAGCAGCCAGGGGGCACCTGGGTGGTTCAGTGGGTTAAAGCCTCTGCCTTTGGCTCAGGACATGATCCCAGGGTCCTGGGATCGAGCCCCGCATTGGGCTCTCTGCTCAGCAGGGAGCCTGCTTCCCCCTCTCTCTCTGCCTGCCTCTCTGCCTACTTGTGATCTCTCTGATCACAAATACTCAAATAAATAAATAAATAAAATCTTTAAAAAGATTTGTCAAATAAATAAATAAAATCTTTTTAAAAAGGAAAAAGAAAAAGCAGCCAGGCGCTGAAATCGCTAGCCTGGTCACTGAGGCTGAGCCACACGTTCTCCTTGTCCACCTGGACATGATTCATGGGAACTCAGTGAGGGGACACTTCAGATGGGATGACACTCAAGCCTGCCAACACCTGTCTCGTTGGTATTTAGTTAGACCTCAAACATAGAAACAATTTGAAATCTAAAAGGATGCGGCTACCACTGGTTCCTGCTCCCAATGCACCAGGGTGAATTACCACTCCAAATGGCATTTTGCTTTAGAAATGATCACCTCTCTGGGCAAGGGCTGAATCATGCGCAGATGAGGGCGCTTGGGTCAGGAGGATGGCCCCTGAGGGCCAAGCTGTTGTCTCAACATGAGTCACAGATGTCCCCTGTGGGGGGCAGGGCAGCAGCGACCCAGGATGTTGGTGCTCTGCCCTCATCCTTGGTATGAACACTTTCATGGGTCGCATCCCCTACCAAGACAGCTCATTCTATTTGTGGACAGTTTTGTTCGTTTTTTTCTTTTCTTTTTTTTTTTTTTTAATGTCTTTTTTTTTTTTTTTTTTGTCAAATATCTGGGTCCCTAAGACTTGCGCTCACAGGTTTTGCTTCTGTCCTCTTGAGTTATAAAAAACAAATCCTACCTACTTTGACACCCAGTGCCTTTCATCTCCCCGGGATGCCGGGCTGTAGTTCCTCCTAGCCCTCCCCCGCCCCTCCCCCGGCCGCTTGGCTCTCTCAACAGGGCACCGACTCCTCCGCCTCACGCCCCAGGCCGGAAGGCAGCGCTCCGGGGAGCTCAGCCTCCTTTCATCAACTTGGACGTGGCCTGCCAGGGTGGCTGGTAAAAGCTAGTAAAAGTACAAGCTTTCGGAAGGAGCAGAACGAAAGCAGATGGTGTTGCTGACTTGGGGGTTCCGCTCAGAGTGCACAGCCCGGGAGGGATCTGGGGCCAGTGCTCCGCTTGGCAGGGCGAGGAGGGGGCGTTCTGCAGGCGACGGGACCTTGGGCAGGGGGCGGGGCCTCTTGGGGGCGTTCTGAGCAGCAAGTGCAGGAAGGATAGCTCTAGGATCCCTCCCAGCGCGACTTGTAAACCTCTGGGAGGGAGAGAAGATCCCCTGCCAGGTTCCTGAGGTTTCCAGCAGGGCCTCTGGAGCGCGTATGCTAATGCAGGTGTGTGAGTGCATGCCGTGTGCATGGTGTGTGCGTGTGCACGCTGTTTGCACGGCTGTGTGCCCGTGCTGTGTGCCTGCG
This sequence comes from Enhydra lutris kenyoni, assembly GCF_002288905.1. Lineage (NCBI taxonomy): Eukaryota > Metazoa > Chordata > Mammalia > Carnivora > Mustelidae > Enhydra > Enhydra lutris. Next base: position 5,569,612 of record NW_019154092.1, on the reverse strand, counting down.
TGCACCTGTGTGGTTAAGGGGGAGACCTGAAACTGCTGAAGAGTTTGTGTGAAAGGCAGGAGGGGAGGGAGAGCCCAAAGAAGGTCTATTATTTTCATTGTAACGTTATTTAAATATGTACAAACAAAATCAGATATGAATCCTCTATTCTGATTGCTTCCATTCAACTGTTTTTTACATAACAAATATAAACAAAACTGGAAAAAAACACTAAATCCCGGTTCACAGCTTTAATATAATGTAGATGATGCTTGCTTAAGTTAAACTGGGGCTTGCAGTGGAATGCTGACTTGCTGGATGAGAACTCTGGGCTTGCTCGGATTCCTGCAAAGCTTCCCTTCACCAGACACCGTCCCACCACCTGCCGGCACCTCCTGCAGCATCTTCCCATAGAAAGTGCTCAATAAATGTTTGTTAATTAATGGAATAAATAAGTAAAGGAAGAAAGTCCTCCTCTACTCTTTTCTTTAGGAGAATTATTTGGCACACTACAATAATAAGCACAAAAATACACAGAACACAGAAATGCACATACGATGCATAACATGATCATCTAAATTGAAATTTGATATAAAACTTCCCAGAGTGAGAATCCAATGCCCACTTAGAAGCTTGGCTTTGGGGGAAACTGTTGTTCTCCCCTCTACCTGGCTGCCCGACTCCATTCTTTTTTTTTTTTTTTTTTTAATTTTATTTATTTGTCAGAGAGAGAGAGAGAAAACACAAGCAGGGGTAGCAGCAGGCAGAGGGAGAGGGAGAAGCATGTTCCCTGCCCAGCAAGGAGCCCGATGCGGGGTTGATCCCAGGACCCTAGGACCATGAACCAAGCTGAAGGCAGATGTCCAACCAACTGAGCCACCCAAGCGCCCCTGCCCACCTGCCATTCTGCCTGACTCAGGGCACAGCTTCCCTGAGCAACATTATGAATCTGTATAATTAGAATAAAATACCACTCACTCTGAATCAGATCTCAGACCTCAGGCAAGGGTGAAACTTCACAAAGAATGTGAGAATTTTTTTTTTTTTTTTAAAGTAATGGGAGCTATTCAGTCGTGAATGACTCAGCTTCCTGAAGATGAATGAAGCTTCTTCCCATCTTGCTGAAGAGTGAATTTAAGAAGAAAGAAAGACAGGGGTCCCTGGGTGGCTCAGTCGGTTAAGGTTAAGCTTTGCCTTGGGTCAGGTCTTGATCCCAGGACCCTGGGATCCAGCCCCATGTTGGGCGCCCTGCTTAACAGAAAGCCTGCTTCTCCCTCTCCCTCTGCCTGCCGCTCTCCTTACTTGTGTGCTTCCTCTGTCAAATAAATAAATAAACAGATAATCTTAAAAAGAAAGAAAGAAAGGGAGAAAGAGAGAAAGAGAAAGAAAGAAAGAAAGAAAGAAAGAAAGAAAGAAAGAAAGAAAGAAAGAAAGAAAGAAAGGCAGAAGTCAGTGCCAAGTGCATTTTTTCCTATTCCCTTCAATTTAACTTTTGGGATGAAAAATAGTCATTTCAACAACAACAAAATGTGGCTTATTACTGATAGTGACATAAGTTTTGATTCATTCAAGTTGAAAATACTAAAAACATATGTATCTATCAGAATGGCAATCATGGTATGGCAAAGCTCTGAATTAAAAGAAAATAGGTAATTGTTGCTAGGAAAACCATTCATACTTCAAGCCATTTATAATAATGAAAACTTTCAAAAACGTAATCAAGGGAAATTGATAAAGCAAATGAAAAACATTTAGAGGACGCCAAACTTCTTAGGGTTGTCCATTATATGGTTAAAATAACAAACAGATTTAAAAATTAATTTTTAGGCGTGATAATGGTTATGTCCCCAAAAGAACTCCCTACCTTTTAGAACTACAAACAGAACTATTCACAGATGGAGTAAATGATATTTGCGATATGCTTCAAGATACTTTGGAGTGGGGCAGGAAGTAAATGAGAATATAGCTGAAACAAAAGTGCTCATGAATTGACCATTCTTCATGGGTCCAGAGGGGTTCATTATGCTATTTTCTCTTTATGTTTAATATTTTCCATAATGAAAAGTGTTTTAAAATCAGGCATTTTCCAGGTGCTTGGGTGGCTCAGTTGGTTAAAGGTCTGGTTACAGCTCAGGTCATGATCCCAGGGTCCTGGGATCGAGTCCCACAAAGGGCAGGGAGCCTGCTTCTCCCTCTCCCTCTCTCAATAAAGAAATAAAATCTTGGGGTGCCTGGGTGGCTCAGTGGGTTAAAGCTTCTGCCTTCGGCTCAGGTCATGGTCTCAGGGTTCTGGTATCGAGCCCCGCATCGGGCTCTCTGCTCAGCAGGGAGCCTGCTTTACCTCTCTCTCTCTGCCTGCCTCTCTGCCTACTTGTGATCTCTCTCTGTCAAATAAATAAAATCTTTAAAAAAATAATAATAAAATCTTTTAAAAATAATAAAATAAAATAAAGTAAAATATCTAATGTGCCTGACAAGCTGGAAACTGAAGTAAGAAGACATGATGAGCCTCGATGGGCAGCCTGTGGGGCTCGAGCCAGAAAAGCAGAGTGAAAATGCATCCCGCTGTGTATATTCACTGTCATACACAACTGGAATGGAAGTCTTTAACATTTTAGAAAAGAAAAACATTAAAAAATATCTAGGGGTGCCTGGGTGTCTCAGTGGGTTAAAGACTCTGCCTTCGGCTCTGGTCATGATCCCAGGGTCCTGGGATTGAGCCCCACGTGGGGTTCCCTGTTCAGCGGGGAGCCTGCTTCTCCTTCTCCCTCGGCCTGCCACTCCCCTCCGGTTGTGTGCTTGTACACCTGCTCTCTCTCTCTCTCTCAAATAAATAAAATCACTGAATGTTGCACTTTAAATGGGTGAGCCACAAGAATGTGAATTACAGTTCAATAAATTTGTTATTTAAAATAAAGAAATAGGGGTGCCTGGGTGGCTCAATGGGTTAAGCCTATGCCTTCGGCTAAGGTTATGATCCCAGGGTCCTGGGATCGAGCCCCACATCGGGCTTTCTGCTCAGCGGGGAGCCTGCTTCCCTTCCTCTCTCTTTGCCTGCCTGCCTCTCTGCCTACTTGTGATCTCTGTCTGTCAAATGAAAAAATAAAATCTTTTAAAAATATATCTAAAAGAGAGATTTGAAAATTATAAATTATAGTCTAGGAGAAGCACCAATACTTTTGATTTTATCAGAAAGAACATCTTCTGTTATTAAAAATAACAGATTAGGACACCTGGATGGCTCAGTTGGTTAAGCGTCTGCCTTCAGCTCAGGTCATGATCCCAGGGTCTTAGGATCAAGCCCCACCTTGGGCTCCATGCTCAGTGGAGAGCTTGCTTCTCCCTCTCTGTATCCCTGCCGTTCTGCCTACTCATGCTCTCTATCTCTCTGTCAAATAAATAAAAACCTTAAAAAAATAATAAGTTAATTCCACAAATTATAAAATTGATCAAATATTTAAAATAAACCAAGCTTGAAGGAGAAGACACTATTGAAATGGAGGCACAGGAAACACCATTTGTGGATACACACAATGAAACACCAACTCTAGGAGAAAACTATTTTTTTCCCATTGATTATGTCTAACCAATTATATTACAACACACTTGCGGTTTGATGACAAAAGTGAAAAACAGAACAATGTTTTACATTATTTCAAGTTATTGCATTATGTTCCATGGCTTGAAAATGAAAAACCAACAAGAGGAAGGCACTTACTAAATAATGGCATTCTGATAGAATCTAGAAAAAATCTAGAGTTTTTTCACAGGTTGGCTAATGACGGAGATACTGTATAAAATCTCTGGCCGTGTTAGAGAAGTCTAGAAGTCCTTTGAATGGAATTACTGTTGGTTTCGTAGCACTCATGAGCATGAAGAGCAAATGCCACTGAGGCGAAGAGCAGTTCTCGATACAAGACACCCAATGTCTATCGATGTCATTCCGTGTCAGACCATGGCTCAGACAATGGCATCATTTAGCTAGCAGTCACCAAGTCATACAGGGAGGTCACATGAACATTTCCTAAAAACCAAAAAGTGATTGAAAATTACTAAAATGATTTAAACAAATTATGCTACAATTTATATCACATGATTGGGAGTTTTGTAATACATAGGTTTTTTAAAAAGATTTTATTTATTTATTTGACAGAGAGCGAACACAAGCAGGGGGAGTGACAGGCAGAGAGAGTGGGGGAAGCAGTCTTCCCACTGAGCAGGGAACCGAAGTGGGGCTCGATCCCAGGACCCTGAGATAATGACCTGAGCCAAAGGCAGACGCTTAACTGAGTCACCCAGGCACCCCTTATAATATAGTTTCGTTTAACTAGGAATAAAAATATGTCATTTTGTATTTTTTTTAATTTTATCTTTGAGAGACATAGAGTGTGCACGTACATGAGGGAGGGGGGAGGCAGAGGGAGAAGATCTTAAGCAGACTCTGTGCTAAGCTTGAGCTGGACTTGGTGCACAGTCTCATGACCCTGAGATCATGACCGGAGCTGAAATCAAGTCGGAAGCTTAACCTACTGAGCCACCCAGGTGCCCTTCATTTTGTATTTTGATTGATTGAGTCAATTTTTATGGTACCAGTGCTGCCATTTTTTTAAAGATTTTATTTATTTATTTGACAGTGAGAGATCACAAGTAGGCAAAGAGGCAGGCAGAGAGAGAGAGAGGTGGAAGCAGGCTCCCCGCTGAGCAGAAAGCCCAATGTGGGGCTCGATTCCAGGACCCTGGGACCATGACCTGAGCTGAAGGCAGAGGCTTTAACCCACTGAGCCACCCAGGTGCCCCTGCCTGCCATTTTTTAATATCACCCTGTGTTTGCCAGACAAACATGTTTTGGTTCGGTTTGGTTTGGTTTTGAGCGTGTGGTTGTTTGTTACTGCAACAGAGCTGACTAATATACAAGGGATGCCAAAGCTGTGTCCAAAAACAGGTGGGAGGGTAGAGGAGGGGACATGGGAGACATGTATATTGCAAAACAGACATGTTTTCTTGAAGACGCCTACAAAATGCAGGCGCTAGTTCCAAGTTCTTTTATTTTACCAGCTGTGGTGACTTTGGCGGAGTTAACTGATCTTGCTCAGATTTCATTTCTTCATCTGTAAAATGGGTATAATGTTACTTTTCCTTCCCAAGAGCAATGTTATAAGAATAAGACAAGGCTAAAACAGACTGAAAATATTAATATAAACACAAACAGTAAGGTTCTATTAAATAATGGCAGGAAGACACATAGTTCCTGAGAGTATGAAAAAATAACAAAAATACTAATAAAAATATCAAAGGCGGGTCACAAATGAGCAAAATAGTTTATAAAAACAGACACTCAGGGGCACCTGGGTGGCTCAGTGGGTTAAAGCCTCTGCCTTCGGCTCAGGTCATGATCTCAGGGTCCTGGGATCGAGCCCCACATTGGGCTCTCTGCTCAGCAGGGAGCCTGTTCCCCCCCCCTCCCGCCTGCCTCTCCACCTGCTTGTGATCTCTCTCTGTCAAATAAATAAATAAAATCTTTAAAAACAAAAACAAAGTAAAAACAGACACTCAAATGAACTCAATTCATCAGACATGAGCAACAATTCCCTCAATGCTCCTCTCAAAGTTGACTCGTCTCTTAGGCTCCTGGGGAGACGAGATTTTCCTCCCTGCTGAGGCAAAGGGTCTTGCTGGGTTCGGGAGGTCCCATGATGGCGGGTTTGGTATTTTCACACCAAGCCTTCAGTGTGTGTGCCTGGCCTGCCCTGGGCCCTCTCAGGGTGATCAAGATGAAAACACGACCAGGTAACCACGACCCCTTCGGCAGGGCCCCAGAGTGAGGCCTGTGGCCCAGGGCTCCCCTTGTCCCCCAGCCTAGAGCCACACGCAGAGCTGTCAGCCAGGTTGGGGGCAGAGTGGAGCGACAAGAAAAAGAAAAAAATGCCTGTTGTTCAAGCCACTGTGTTTTGGGGCAATTGATGGTGGACATCTCTCAGCAACAGCAAATGGCACCCCCAGGTGCCGGAGTCCGTGCTCCTCTTGGTTGTCTTGGCCATGGCGGGGGCCCCTTCCCTCTGCACAGCGCCCCTTCCTGCTCTTCGGGTGAGACACACACATCGTTCTTTGAGGAACAGCTGGTGCTCAGCTCTCCGATGTCTGGATGGAGCTGCCAAACCCAAAACCACCCGTGTGTCACCCGGCCCAGGCTGGTCTAGCAGCATCCGTGGTCCCTACCATCTAAAAAGCCCAAGAGACCAAGCCTCATGGAAACAAGAGGACGAGCACAGGGGTAGTGGGGTTGGGGCCCTCACTGCTCCCGTAGTCGCTCCTGACTGTCCCCCCCGCCCCCCCTTCATTCTGAGTCGCCATTGTGAACAGGGTTCAAAGCAGGAACAACAGCCATCCTGGGCAGCTCCAGCATGGAAGGGTCTCGCACAGGGAATTAGGTGCTCACATCAGCGGGGGGCTGGAGTCAGGGCTGCCTGAGCTCTGGTGCCCCTGATCCTCAACACACCCACTGGGTCCGAGTGGGTCTGCTGGGTGCTGCAGGGCAGCAGGAGCAAGACGAAGAGTTCTGCTTCCAAACCAGTGCCCCCACCTCGCCCCAGCATCTCGCTGGCCATGTGCCATTTGCAACCAGAGTCCTTGCCGCAGGGAGGGCAAAAATTCAGTTCAATTGTCCAACCTCTCTTGAAAGGAGGGGAGTTTTAGACACCCACAAGGATTCTGATCCCCTTGTTGGGTCAGTCATGTTCCAAATAACTTCTTTTTTTTTTTTTTTTAAGAATTTTTATTTGTTTATTTGAGAGAGAGAGCATGCACAAGCAGGCAGAGTAGCAGGCAGAGAGAGAAGCAGGCTCCCTGCTGAGCAAGGAACCAGATGTGGGACTTGAACCGAGGACCCTGGGAAGATGACCCAAGCTGAAGGCAGTCACCCAACCAATTGAGCCACCCAGGTGCCCCCCCAAATAACTTTTTTAAAAAGATTTTATTTATTTATTTGACAGAGAAAGAGATCACAAGTAGGCAGAAAGGCAGGCAAAGAGAGAGATGGAGAAGCAGGCTCACCGCTGAGCAGAGAGCCCAATATGGGGCTCGATCCCAGAACCCTGAGAGCATGACCTGAGCTGAAGGCAGGAGCTTAACCCACTGAGCCAACCAGGTGCCCCCCAAATACCTTCTTTAAATTTTTTTAAAAGATTTTATTTATTTATTTGATAGAGAGAGACACACAGAGAGAGGAAACACAAGCAGGGGGAGAGGGTGAGGAAGAACAGGTTTCCTGTGGAGCAGGGAGCCCTACGTGGGGCTGGATCCCAGGACCCTGGGATCATGACCTGAGCCGAAGGCAGACGATTAATGACTGAGCCACCCACGCGCCACATTCTACAAATTTCTTAATGTTTTTATCATTACGAAATAGTGATTAAGATGCTCATTATCATGATTACCTTGCAGATGAGGAAGCCTAAAATCTAGAATTTCAGTCCCTTTCTCAAAGTCCCACCAGCATCAGCCCAGAGGCCTTGATCCACCTCTTTCTGCACCCCGGGAGCCCAATTGCTGTTGCAATTGGTGGAGCACATGGACCTGGAATGGGGTTTGGCAGGTAGCAGGCATCATGCAGCCTGGGAAGGAAACATCTTTTACATTGAGGAGAAAGAAAGACATTACAGAAATTCAATATACTGACCCATTTATTTTCCCATTTCGTCCTGGAAAAGGCAAATTAAGCCTTTACTATAAATCTGCCAGGAACACAGCCTTTTCTTTCTTTTCTCAGGAAAGAAGTGGACGGTCAAGGTTTCTTTAAGAAATGCTTCCACGTGAACTTGGGTTCAGGATCTTATGTATAATTTGCATATTTTAAAAGTTTCTGTATTGCCAAAAGGGTTTTTATTGATTGATTAAAAAAAGATTTTATTTATTTATTTGACAGAGAGAGACACAGCGAGAGAGAGAGAACACAAGCAGGGGGCGTGGGCAGAGGGAGAAGCAGGCTTTCTGCAGAGCAGGGAGCCTGATGCGGGAGTTGATTCCAGGACCGGGGGATCATGACCCAAGCCAAAGGCAGATGTTTAACGACTGACCCACCCAGGCGCCCCTATTGATTGATTTTTAATGCTTCCTCCATTCCCGGGAACTATGAGTGAGGAAGCCCTTCCCTAACCACAGATCTGACCATGGTCCCCGGCCAGTCCACATTTCTGGAGAAAATCCCCACCTGCCCCCATGTGGCCCCAAATTCAGCTTTCAGGCAGGGTGGGCTGCAGGGACACCCCAGGGTCTTCTTACAGCTGAAGCCTGAGGCTTATACTGAGTACGTTCCCCTCTGCAGAGCCTCCTTGCTGTGCTGTCTCCTCTGACGGCACTGAGGTCCGCAGGTGGCCCGTGTTGCTGCCCCCCACACTGTGCTCCCCACTCAGCCTTGCCACCCGGGTCCCGGCGATGGCAGGGCAGAACTGCTCTTAGCTTGTTCTAGAAACGGAAAAAGAACAGAAGGGCACCCACATCACGCCCCAGCCACGACATGAAAAAGGCTTCCTTTTTCCTCCTGGTATCCTTGCACCACAATTCCAGCATCCCCAGAACAACAGTCAAGGGCAGGGCTGGGCATCCGCAGCTGTCTGGGCGTCACCCACCTGCTGTGGCATTCCTCGGGAGGGTTGCTGCCTGCCAGGCCCTGTCGAGAAGGCAGATGGCCACATAAAAATAGTCGGGGAGCCCTTGAGGTGCCACTTCTCCAGCTGCTCTGTTGAGTGGAAGCCAGATGAGAGAGGGGACAAGGCATGGCCTCTGTTTGAAGCAGAGGCTGGCGCTCAGTGTGTCTGTCTGGTGGGTGAGTGCAGCCTCTCGCCCAGGGAGGATGAACAGGAAGGGCAGAGAGACGATCTCACTCTCCAGGAAAGCCTTGTGACCCCCAGCTCTCCCTGGAATAAACACCAGACAAAAGAGGTCTTCCTGTTTCATCAGTTTCCAACCAATTCCATTGTAGCTGAAACACTGTTGCATCATGCCAGCAGAGATCCAGACCCTGAGCTCCCAGCCCCATTTCTTGTTTAAGAAGCTAGGATCTAGGCAATGCGGGAGTTACTCATCAGCAGACATAAAGTTTCAGTTGAGCAAGATGAGGAAGTTCTAGACATCTGCTGTGCAACCTTGTATCTATAGTCAATAATGATAGAGTGCAGAGGTGCCTGGGTGGCTCAGTGGGTTAAGCCTCTGCCTTCAGCTCATGTCGTGATCCCAGGGTTCTGGGATGGAGCCCCACATCGGGCTTTGCTCAGCGGGGAACCTGCTTCCTCCAATCTCTCTGCCTGCCTCTCTGCCTACTTGTGATCTCTGTCTGTCAAATAAATAAATAAAAATCTTAAAAAAAATAATGATAGAGTGCATGCTCTTGCTAAGAGAGTAGATCTCACTTTAAGGGCTCTTATTATACAACAAAATGAAAAAGCAGCAGTTAGAGTTGAAGAAGGAGTCACAGGGCACGACAAGTTACTTGGCCTCTCTCGGTCTTGGTTTCCTCCTCTCTAGCAGAGCGAATAAGACCTGTCTTGGGAAGGATGGCCTTAAACAAGATACGTTGCTTAAAGCACGATGCTCCCTCTTCGGAGTACTGTGGACACGGCCCCAGACATGGCTTCATCTTTCCTGATCAAGTGAGTGAGCCCTATAGCCTATATTGGGCAGTGAGTCACAGAGACATTTCAGGAGGGATAAGCTGAAGAACTGGGAGATAAGCTGTCAGGGTGGGTGGAGAGCGATGCTTTCTGAATCACCAGGCCAGCTGAGAAGCGAGGGAGGGGCTGCCACGAAATTCCTGAAGACAGCTGAGACAGCTGGGAGCGGGTGGCCCCCAGTCTGAACTGAGCTGAACTCTCCAAAGCAGTCTCTTACTACAGAGGAGGAAGGATAAGAACGTCACATTGCTGTGGTCTGGCACTTTCAGGTCTGCGGGCATCTTCAGGTCTGTTACGTCAGGTGCTCCCAGCAAGCCTGCCAGGTGGAAAGACCCACCCCACTCCAGAGCCCCAGAGCAGCGGCTGCGGGGCTCGTTCCCTACCTTCCCAGATGCCCTCCCCGCACACCTGCAGAAGCACCCAGGGCCACGTCCACAGCTAAGATGAAAACTCAGTCCCTAACTAGCCCGGGGGTGGGGTGGGGCAGAGAACTAGGCACAGTTGATTATAATCAGTTGTAAACCATTCTGACTCTGCTTTTAAAACGCCATCTGAATTTATACTTAATTCTCAGAAAACCCTGGTGGACACATCTTTGTTCAGGAAGGCAAGGCTAAATTTTTCCTCATTTCCCATTATGATATTCTGGGCCCTCCCTTTAGGAAGGGGAAGCCCTCTGCACTGCAAATTTTCTTGCATTCTACTTCGTTTCCAATCATTTACTGGATGCAGGTGCCTAATGAGCTGTGTGCTGAGTGCTGCATACAGGACATCTAGTCTCTAACCTTGGGAATTTACAGTCTGGTCCAGAGGGAAGAATTCTAGATGTGGGACACCTGGAGAATATGATCATGGAGACCGAGTGCATGATACTGGAGTTGGGGCAGACTGGAAGTTCAATGCTGACTTACCTGTGTGGCGATGTCATGTCCAATGGGAATCTAGGACCAGAAAAAGAGCACATCATCTAATTATTCCAACCCGGGGGTGGGGGTGATGCACATTAACTTAATTTAATCCAAGCCACAGCAGTTAATAGCAAAAACCCCAACAGTCCCATTTGTGCTTTTAGTTGGGAAAGTGTAGCAGAGCTTTAACTATTTTTCCTGGCACTGTTTCATTACATAACAGCTCAGTGAGTGATAGGAAGGGCTGGAGAAGGGATGAACAGGTCCAAATGTCCTGGACACGTCCCAGGGCAGGGAGAGGCCAGCTGACACATGCCAGGAGGAGGCGAGGGATGTGGCCTGAGGGGCTCTGACAGAGGCAACAGGCAGAAGTCCCAAAGGTGGGAACGCCTGGGTGGCTTAGTCATTAAGTGTCTGCTTTTGGCTCAGGTCATGATCCCAGGGTCCTGGGATCTAGCCCCGCATCAGGCTCCCTGCTCAGAAGGAAGCCTGCTTCTCCCTCTTCCATTCCCCCTGCTTATGTTCCCTCTCTTGCTGTGTGTCTCTCTGTCAAATAAAAAAAAAAAGGAAAAAAGAAGTCCCAAAGGTGGACGGAGCAGATTGCCAGAGTTCCAAGCAGAAGATACAGGTAGAGGTGATGCTGAGAGGAGCAGGAAGCAAGAAGGACCAGGAAGCTGCACGGGGAGAGTCTCCAGGTCCTCAGGAGGCTTGGGCTGGGGGACCCACAGCAGAGTCCAAGTCACAGGGAGATAAAGTTCCATGGCAGGAACCAAGGGTCAAAATTCAGGGCAGCAATAAATTAAATTAGATCTTCTTTCTAGGAGTCAATGGACACAAGTTCAGACCTGTAAGATTGTTGTCACAAAAAAAATGTATCCTGGCAGGCATGCAAACGCTCATTGGATTCATCACGAACAAGATGCTAGCAACTCTGGTAGACCTCAGGAGGAGAAGGCAGGGGTCGCAGGAGGTCCCCAGGAAACCCCGGTTCCTGGGATGTGGTGCACATTAACTGGGATGTGGTGCCCGGAGGGTTGGAAGCATCATGTGGTCACCCTCACTGCTGGGGCTTCCAGCGTTGTTGGGAGACCCCAAATCTTATTAACACGGTCCCTTTGGGTCCTAGGCATCTAGTCGATTATTCTTGCGCTTTCCTGGGGCAGCACGGGGAGGGTGTGGGGAGGGGGTCTGCTCTGCCTGTGCAAATAAGTCCTACTGAAATTCTCCTTCCGTGATGGTTCCCATATAACTGCCCTTCCTCGCACACTTACGGGCAGACTCATTCATTCAACTTCCATCACTTTCTTCCTTAATATTAATATGAAAAAAAAAATGTTTCCAAGTCATTTAATAGTAAGAATGATGGCAATCACTGTTTATTCCCAGCATATCAAGTTATTATAATTGTTTCTTTTTCTTATTTGTTGCAGAGGTTACTGAAATTTCATGACAATTATAATCAGTCGTAGCCCAGTGTTTTGGATGCAGTAAACACTCAGCATTTGTTGAAGAAAAGGATGAATACATCAATGAATCATCAACACTCAAAATAGCATCCTACAACAGAACCAGACGAACAACTGATGTGGCTCCGACCTTGGAGCTTTGATCCCCCAGGCCCTGCCAGGGAGCTGATCCAGCAAGGCAGAGGGAGAGTGCCGGAGAGACAGGCATGGGCACTAACCCCAGGGGCAGATCCGTCTGTGGGAACACATGGCGGGTCTTCTCTATATTTCTCCTTTTCCTTTTATGCATGGAGGTCTCTCTCTTCCTTTTTGTCATCTTCCTGCCTTCTCCTTTCTCTTCCCTAACAGAACTGAACACTTACTGTTCATCAATGAGGTAAATATTTGTTTGATGACAGGAATCTATCAAAATCCTAGAGGAGAGGGGCACCTGGGTGGCTCAGTTGGTTGAGCGTCTGCCTTCGGCTTGGGCCACGATCCCAGGGTCCTGGGATCAAGTCCTGCATCAGGCTCCTTGCCCAGCGGGGAGCCTGCTTCTCCCTCTGCCTGCCGCACTCCCTGCTGTGCTCTCTCTAACAAATACATAAAATCTTAAAAAAAAAAAAAAAATCCTAGAGGAGAACATAGGCAGCAACTTCTATGAACTTGGCCACAGCAACTTCTTGCTAGACTCGTCTCTAAAGGCAAGGGAAACAAAGGCAAAAGTGAACTATTGGGACTTCATCAAGAAGAATGAAGAATCTTCATCAAGAGGAATATTACAGCAAGAGAAACAGTCAACAAAACCAGAAGAGAACCGACAGAATAGGAAAAGATATTTGTAGATGACATATGAGATAAAGGGCTAGTATCCAAGATCTATAAAGAACTTCTCAAACTCAACACCCAAAGAACAAATAATCCAATCAAGAAATGGGAGAGGACATGAATAGACATTTCTGCAAAGAAGACATCCAGATGGCCAACAGACACATGAAAAAGTGCTCCACATCACTCAGCATCAGGGAAATACAAATCAAAACCACAATGAGATTCCACCTCACACCAGTCAGAATGGCTAAAATTAACAAGTCAGGAAATAACAGATGTTGCCGAGAATGTGGAGAAAGGGGAACCCTCCTACACTGTTGGTGGGAATTCAAGGTGGTGCAGCCACTCTGGAAAACAGCATGGAGCTTCCTCAAAAAGTTGAAAAATAGAGCTACCCTATGACCCAGCAATCGCACTACTGGGTATTTACCGCAGAGATACAAATGTAGTGATCTGAAGGGGTACCTGCACCCCAGTGTTTATAGCAGCAATGTCCACAAGAGCCAAACTATGGAAAGAGCCCAGATGTCCAGATGTCCATTGATAGATGAATGGATAATACACACACACACACACACACACACACACACACACGCATCATGGAATATTACTCAGCCATCACAAAATGAAATCTTGCCATTTGCAATGATGTGGATGGAACTAGACGGTATTAAGCCCAGCGAAATAAGTCAGAGAAAGACAATTATATGATCTCACTCATATGTGGAATTTAAGAAACAAAACAGGATCGTAGGGAAAGGGAGGGAAAAATAAAACAAGATGAAATCAGAGAGGGAGACAAATCCTAAGAGACTCTTAATCATAGGAAACAAACTGAGGGTTGCTGGAGGGGCGGGGGTGACTGGGTGATGGGCCTTAAGGAGGGCACGTGATGTAATGAGCACTGGGTGTTATATATGACAGATGAATCACTGCACTCTACCTCTGAAACTAATTATGCACTATATGTTAATTAATTGAATTTAAATTTTAAAAATAAATAGGCAATTAAGTATTTCTCTTTCTCTCTCACACACACAACCTTGTAAATCACACAATCACTTAAATCGATTTCCGTTTCATTTAACATAAAATTTTTACAGCCCTATGACTGCAACAAAACGAAGTTGTTATCTGCAGTTCTAGAACTGAGAGATTAATGTGTTTATATGGTACGTACTTGAAGACAAATGTGCTGAGTGCCTGCTCTTGGGCAACCTTCTCATCAAAAGTAAAGACCTTTACATCCCCAGTACATAATCTGCCCAACAATCGGATAAGCCTAGAGTTATACCCCCCATTTCCCCAGGTGGCAGAGTGGAAACTAAATTTATTCTGTCCAATCTCAAAGCTCCACAAGGCACCATTCCTAGCTATCACACTTTATTAGCGGGACAGTTTTCTGCTCTAACATTCCCAAGGAGAGGATACTGCAGAAGTCACGTAGAAAGGGACAGAGAACACTTTGCACATGAAACTGTCAGGGGTGGTCCCCATAGGATGGGTGTGAGTAAAGTGGCCCGGTGGGGTACACAGACTTTTATTGGAGTGACTCCCATCACGTTAGGGCTAACTCCAGGTAGAGGTGGCAGAAGTGTCCTTCCCTTTCTCAGGGACAGGCTGGCGGCCTCCCAGGGGCCACTTCCAACTAATCAGGGCAGGGCCCCATATCTTCATTCACACACACACACCAGACCTCAAGCCCCTGCCAGCTGAGCCTCTAAGGTATTTCTTCTTTAAGGGAAAAGCACAGGCTTTGTCTCTCTCTCAAAGAATTCCAGGCATCCAGAGACCAGGAGAGGAGGTCTGGGGGTTGGTGAGGATCTCCCTCTTCAAAAAGATTCTCAGCCTCAGATTGCAAGGAGCTCTTTCCTGCACTGCTCCTCTCTGCCTCTCTTCTGGAAAGAGGGCTAACAATCCTTTGAATCATAACATTTGCTCCAGTGATTCCACTTTTAGGGACGAATCTTCAGTTCTAAGTTCAAAAACATTTCATGCACAAAGATATTTGTTGAAGCATTATTGACAGTAGCTGGAAACTGGAAACAATGTGGATAGCCAAACAGAAGGGAATAATTACAATATTCTATAAAATGCTGTGCAGTCGTTAAGGATGGTCTTTATGGAGGCGCCTGGGTGGCTCAGTCGTTAAGTGTCTGCCTCCCGCTCAGGTCATGGTCCCAGAGTCCTGGGATCGAGCCCATCATTGGGCTCCCTACTTAGTCGGAAGCCTGCTTCTCCCTCTCCCACTCCCCTTGCTCTCGCTGTCTCTGTCTCTGTCAAATAAATAAATAAAATCTCAAAAAAAAAAAAAAAAGGATGGTTCTTATGGAGCACCATACAAATGTGAAAAAGATACGCTTTCAAAGTTCAGTGTTTCAAAGCCCATGGGCCACACGAACCTAATTAAGTTTAAGAAAACTGGTTGTAGAATAAGACTGCCAGGACAGGTTCCTGGAAGGGAGGAGGTGGGTGATGGGGATTAAGGAGGGCACTTGTGATGAGCGTTGGCTGTTGTATGAGGTGAGAAATCATTAAATCCTACACCTGATACTAAAATTACACTATACGTTAATTAAAAAAAAAAAGACTGCCAGGAAATGCATCCAAATGTTAATTAATTAATTAATGGTGTTTTGGGGGTTAGATTTTGTTTTTTCAGTTTTTTCCAACTTTTGTGAAGCTTGTCTATTACCACCCCACCCCTTTTTAAAATTGTGGTTTAAAAAAACGGCACAACATAAAATGTACCATCTTCACTATTTTAAAGCATACAGTTCAGGAGCATTCAGTATATTCACAGTGTTGTGCAACAGATCTCCAGAATGTTCAACTTGCGAAACTCATCTACTAGTGTTTAATGGGAAAATAATATAACGATTATTTTTAAAAATATAAAGTACGCAAGGCTAGCCTTGAATGTTGTCCTGATTCAGCTGGTTTTACAAATCCCAGGATGAAGGCGCCTTTCCTACCTGTCTCTGGCCTCCAACCTAAGTCACCTGGCTGGAACATTCCGGAGCCCCTTCTCCCCGGGGCAGCTCCCCATCAGGGCCTCTGCCCCTCTCAGCAGTTCTCTCCTCTCCTCCATAGCACCTGTGTGTGCTGGGGCCTCGGCCCCTCACCCCACAAACCCTGCAGTGTGTGTGGTCAAGATAAGGGGTCAGGGGGAGAGAGAATGAGGGAAAGGTCCCCTGAGTGTGTTCTCGGGGTGCCAGGGGACCCCTGGATGTTTGGACTCCAGGCCTTTGCATCTGGTCACTCAACCCCCTCATGTTGCTGAGGAAGAAGCTGAGACTTGAAGGTCATATCGGGGATCGGAGCCCAGGATTCTGTCATCTCACACAGAGCCCTTCCTTCTAGAACAGACTGAAGACTGTTATAGTAGGCACGGTATCAGAGAAAATGGTCAGCGTTGGAGCTGATTCCATGACTGGGAAAATACAAAGTTAGGTTGGGCTGGGTAAAGCTATCTGACCACAGCAAGACATGCTGCCATTTTTGCCACATTGCCACACAACAGGGCAACACTTCCATTACCAGCAGCTGGCTGTCAGGTTATATTTGTTACAAAGTTGATTTGCTACACTCAGTTCTAATGCATGAATGTTTATTCTTCATTGTGTACTTTATGGATATATGCTCACTGTTTTGTTTTGTTTTTTTTTAAGATTTCATTTTTTCATTTTAGAGAGAGAATGAGAAAAAACAGGGGGAGAGGCAGAGGGACAAAGAGGCTCTCCATCGAGCTGGGAGCCTGACTGTGGGGCTCAATCCCAGGACCCAGAGATCGGGACCTGAGCCGAGGGCAGACTCCCAACCTTCCGAGCCACCCAGTCTCCCTGCTCATTACTTCCCTAGAAGGAGGTGAAATGGGACAACCAGGTCACATTTTAGATCAGCTGGCTCTTGTTTAAGTTAGGAAAGGTGCTGATCAGTCACAGGATATGAGAGCTGCAAGGGAATTTTTTTTTTTTTTTTTAAGATTTTGTTTATTTATTTGACGGAGAATGCAAGTAGTCAGAGAGGCAGGCAGGGAGAGAGGAGGAAGCGGTCTCCCTGCTGAGCAGAGAGCCCATTGCTGGGCTAGATCCCAGGACCCTGGGATCATGACCTGAGCTGAAGGCAGAGGCTTTAACCCACTGAGCCACCCAGGTGCCCCCTGCAAGGGAATTTTAAGATGACCTGGTTAACTCTGGCTGATGAGGAAACGGACTTTATTTAAACCCAGAACCTCCAGGATGCAGGGTTAGGAGGCACAGTTAACTTTCCGATTCATTTCCCACCTAGACCAGGACAGGCTGCCGGCAGCCCCACCCCATAGGGGCTCCCCGTGGCACTCCAGGGTGTACGGCATTCCATAAAAACAAAGATATTCTCCAATCACACATCCCAAACTGGTCTTGTCTAGCAATGACCTATAAAACTGGACCTTTATTTTTGTTCCCAAGCCAAATCAAAAGCGTCTGGAGAGGGAGAACCATGGATGGGTGCCATCACGTCACGTGACCATCCCCATCCCCACTGCCCCCGTGAACCCGATCATGGAAATTCCGAGTGGGGTGGGCTGGGGGCTGTGTGCGCGCATGCGTACGTGTGTGTGCGTGCGTGCGTGGGCTGGGCCCAGCCACCTGTCCTTTGGCGCTTCTCTTAGCCATCCCTCTACCTTCACGGGGCAGCGTCTGTAGGTTCCTGGCTCCCAAACCAGCAGGGCTCCTGCACACATGGCCCTTGAGTTACTGTTGGGGAGCTGGGGTTAGAGCCAAAGGAGCTGCGCCCCCAGCTACCCCGCCAACATCACAGGGGCTCTAGAGTGAATGGTGATTCGCCTCCTCCCTCTCTCTTCTTGCTTGACGCAGAAGGGAGAGAGACGGTGCCCTGATTTCAAAGACCTCCCGCCTTTGGAAGCCCTTCTTGGAGGTCCTTTTCCTCCCTTACAGGCCCTGTTTCTCAGTCGCGTGGAACTCTCTGCTCATCCATCCCATCTCTGTGCCCCGGGGAAGGGACAACAGCCACCACCATACTCTAGGAGGCAGCTTTTTACCAGCAGATACTGAGACTGTGGTCAGGCTGTCTGTGCCCTCCGTTCACAGGGCTCCTTCATGCATTGGTACTTCCCCACCCCCATCCCTTCATTTGAGAAGTTTACAAACCTATAGAAAAGTAGAAAGGCCAATACAATAATCAAATGAACACCTATTACCAAACATGTTGCCACAGACAAGACGGTCTCTGCCTTGGGCGGTACCGCTCTAGGCATGGCTGCTGGGATGGGCCCACACCACTGTTTCAGCAGCCAGGACGGGAGAAGGCCCCTGAGCAAACGTCCCAACCTGCTTCCAGGGCCACCTCCCCATCCCATGGTGGACGGTGACACTGATGTGCACAAAGGGATGGCTGTGTGGGGGCGGGAGGGGGTGCTGGGGTGCTCACAGGAACACAGGAGGCCTGTCCCAGCGTGGGATGCAGTTGGAGCGGGAGAGATGGGGGGCAAGCTGAGAGCTGGGGCTGGAGGCTGGGGCCCTCCCCACTCCACTGCCCCTCCTGATGCGCATCCCCGAGGCGTCTGAGAATCCTACGTTGGAACCTGGCTTGCCAGACAGGAAAAGGCAGGACAGAATGAACACTTTAAACTCTTTAAAACTTTTGTAGGCTTAATTTATAACTCCTACGTCAGGCACAGGTGTCCTATTGCTCCAGCCCCATCATGGTGAGGGCCTTAGCCATGGGGGCTGGGATCCTGTCACCCACTGCCAGCAAGGTGATGCCCACTCTGAGCGTCGGTTTTCTCATCGGCACTAACATCTGCCTTGGAGGGATGTTGTGATGATTCTATAAATTCTGTGGAAAAGCGTGTGGATGTGAGCCCAAGTCACCTTAGTTACTCGCCCTCCTGACACGTCGGTAGACGTGTAGGCCGGTAGGCTGGTCTACAAGGAGTGTCCATCAGAAACTCCACCAAATCAACTTTCCCCCATCGAATCCTGTTACCAGCCGTGTTCCTGAAGCCACTGACACCTACTTTTTGGTTCCTTCAAATATCTTGGATGCAAATCCCCACCCAAGGACTAGCATTGAAAACACCGTTACTGCCACAAACCACCAAAGCTGCGGAAGAAGACACTTTTCTTTAAGCTACTTAGTGGCTTGATTCCGCAGGGGCTGTGGGACCAGAGCTGAGCAAAGACTCCCCCAGGAACCCGAGGCCTTCCACTCCCCCACCTCCCGACACTGGACTCAGTCCCAGGAGACGGAAGGGGAACATGTGCTTGGAGTCAATAATTAAATGGAACAGTGGCCACAAAGAGCCTAAGCAAGGGTGCCAGCTACTCGGAAGAGGACAGCCAGGTCACCTCAGGCTGAAAGTTTGATGGTGGCATGTGGGCATTGAGAAGGTGCAGGAGGGGACCAGGGCCAGGGGCGCAAAGGTTAAAGAAAATAATCCTTAACATCGGAAACATTTGGAAAACTCCAAACGAAAAAAACCTTTTAAGTTCTCTGCCTCTTTCCAACCACACACTCGTGAGGACTTCCCCAAGGTTTCCTTGTATCTAAAAAGAAACTGCTGGTGCAGGTGACGGAGCGTTGTCCCTTCCTCTTTGTGTAGCATTTCCATTTGGCCAGGGAGGGGGCGCAGTCCGGCCTTTCCAGAGTCTCCCCACCTAAAGTGCTCACCCAGGGAAACTCATGCAGAAGTCTTTGGTGGATGTACATTCCAAACGAAGGTGCCACAGAACCAGAGCCCCTAGGATAATCCTTTCGCTTTACACATGAATAAACTGAAGCCCCGAGAACTGGAGTGAACACAAAGCTAATTGGAAACAGAACTGGAATTGAATTCCGAGTCACCCTGACTGACCACCCAGTGGTCATTCCTTTCTACCACACAACACGGCCTGGAAGAGGGACTGTCACTCCCCAAGGGCCTAATTCATGCCCAGAAGTAACCTTGATTACCCCTGGCATGCCTTAAGTGTCTGCCATACGGGTACAGGAGTGAGCGAGCCCTGCCAGCTAGAAGCGTCCATAGGAGTGAACTGGAGAGAGTTCTGGGTGTGTGGGTGTCCCTGGTGGGCATGCCTATGGAGAGGGCTGACAGCAGAGGGGCCCAGGCTGGGTGGGGCAAACAAAGGGGGTGGGGGCAGAATGAGGGCAACGGAAGAGGGACGGGTAGGGGGCCAGAGCCCAGAGAGCCCAGATGCCAGCCCCTAAAATGAGGACTGTGTTACCTGCTGGAGGGTGAGAAGGGAGCAGGTGCCCAGGAGGGACTGTCCAGCAAACATGGGGAAGTGGGAGGACTGGAGTTCAGAGAGAGGTCAGGGCTGTACCACGTTATAAAAGAAATACGGAGCCATGATTTGCATAGGCAGAGTTGTCTCCAAGTCCCCAGAGAGGGCTTAGTTCGTTCTGCTGAATTGGCCTGCTTTTCCGTGGCCCCTGGAGGAGAGAGAGGCCCCTGTGATTAAACTTTCCCTCTAGCGTCCTCACTCGTCCTGCATTTAAAGAAGGGGCACACAGGTACACCTCGCTCGGAAGAGCAAAAGGGACACCCCCCTCACCCCCCGCACCCAGGAGTAGGGAAGGTGAAGGGGCCAGCAGAGGTCGAAGGCAGCCCTCTGCCCCTCCTGGGGCCAAAGAGCTTTTTCATCCCTGACTCCCGATGGAGAGGCTGCGTAGACAACTGTGAAGGGGTGTGCGTGCGTGTGTGCGCGCGCGCGTGTGTGTTCGCTGTCGGATCCAGCCAGGGATTCACTTTAACTAAATCCCACTACAAAAGATTCCGGGTCATTCGGAACCGAATGGTACTTGTATTCCGAGACGCACAGGCAGGAAAGCAAGGCCTTAAGAGCCAATGCCCTAGGTTCAGTGAGGAGGACGAGTGTCAGAGTCACGCCGAACACTCCACTTTCGTGTCCCAAAGCCCGTCTCCCTGCAGGGTTTGCCCCGCAGCGCGGGCGGGGAGCCGGGTCGGGGGGCGCGGGGGGACTGTGAATACCCATGGCTGCCAAGCGCCCCGGCCTGGCCCCGCCGGGCTCCGGGTGGGCCCCCGCCTGCCCACGACGGCTCAGCGGGAAGGGTCTCCCTCCCGGGAGGGTCAGCAACAGGGGTGTGAGCTGCAAAATGGGGACGGCGACAGGCCAGAACCGTGTCCTTCCCGTCCGCCTCCCCACTTTGAAAGTCCCCAACGTCTAACCCTAAACCCGCTTCAGTAGGCTCTTTTCCCCGCCTGACTTCCCCAGCAAAGGGTCCTCAGTTCCTCTTTCCGTTCTCCCTCCTGGGACAGAACCGCGTGGAAGCGGCCCCGGGAAGATGGCCCAGGGGGAGGCGAGCCGAGGTGGGGCGCCGGCAGCGGGGTGCCCGGGGCGCGAGGCCTGGGGCGGGGAGGAGGAGCGGAGGACGGGAGAGAAGGGAGGCCCAAGGCCCGCCAGGACCGGAGGAGGCGCGGCCCGGGAGGGCGAGGCCCGGGGGTGGGGGCTCCGGAGGCGCTGAGGGGAGCGGGGGCGGAGGGGGCGCGGCCGGGGAGGGCGAGGCCCGCGGCCATTGGTCGGGCGGCCAGGATCGGGGGTGGAGAGCAGGCAGAGGGTCGAGTCCCGGGGAGCGCGCCGCGGGCCTGCAGTCGCCGCAGCGGTTCGAAGAGCCAGTGCCCTGAGCGCAGAGCCGGCGCCCGCCATGAGGGAGATTGTGCACATCCAGGCGGGCCAGTGCGGGAACCAGATCGGCACTAAGGTGGGCCGGGCACCGGGCTCCCTGAGGGTGGGCAGCGATCAGGCCTAGGGTGTCGGGGCTTGACCCCTCGGTGCGGGCGCCCCGGTGCGCACCGTCTATGCGCCTCGGTCCTCGGAGCCCTGTCCTGCCCTTCGCTGCACCCGGGAAGTGCTTGGAGGAGTGGCGCGACCGAGGAGGGGGCGTCACAGCGAGGGACACCCCCGCCGCCCCTCATCCTACCCACACCCCAGCTGGGAGCGGCGGCCGGCGGCTCAGGCGCGCCTGGAATTCGGCAGCCCGGCCCCGCGCACCCCGCCCCGCCGGGCCAGCGGTGGCGTGAGCCGCGGGGGAGGGCGCCCTAGGCTCCGGGTTCTCACCGTCTGTTCCCCCGCCTTGCCCTTCTCAAGTTTTGGGAAGTGATCAGCGATGAACACGGTATCGACCCAGCCGGAGGCTACGTGGGTGACTCGGCGCTGCAACTGGAGAGAATCAACGTCTACTACAATGAGTCATCCTGTGAGTAGCGCGGCGCCGCCGGGACTCCGCCCTTCCCCGTCGGACCCCGCCGTCCCCCTCCCAAACCCTCGGCGGTCCCCGCCCAGACCCTGGCGGTCCCCACCTCGGTTTCTGGCCACCCCTCAGGAACCCTAGCCATTCCTCCCGGGGCCCTCGGCCATCCCCGCCTGGACCCTGGCCATCCCCGCCTGGACCCTGGCCATCCCCGCCTGGACCCTGGCCATGCCCTGCTTGGACCTGGGCCATTCCCTTCCCGGACCCGGCCTTCCCCCTCTGGGACCCCGGCCTTCCCGAGTCTTCGCCAATCGATCCAAGGTTAGCTCTCAGGATAACGCCCTCGCTCGAGGGTAGTTTGCCCTCGGAAGTTTTCTCAGGATATAGCAGGATGCCCGACTCCTTCCTCTCGAGCCCTGGGGCGGGAAATCCGCCGTCAGTTTCTTTCAAACAACCGAATTTGACCTATCACGGAGTCTGAACTCTTGAACCAGACAACCCGTTAGTGTTGTGAAATCACTTACTGGGTCACGTACGACTTTCTGTTTTGTTTTGTTTTTCGGTTTAAAATATATCTCCTAATGGAGATTCTTGGCTAAAAATCTGAAAAGCACCCCCGTTAAATGACTTATCTGACCTTTTACCAACGTCCAAAAAGCGTTCTATGCTCTCAATTCTGGATCATTGGTGGAGTGCAGTAAAAATTCCAAGCTGTGGCATATCCGAGTTTGGGAATAATCTCACGTCTGCTCTGGGTACCTAGGTATATATTGTGGCTACATGTATATGTTATTTGTTACAGTTTTTATTATAAAAGTGATAAGTGCCCTTCACTAAACAACACCACACTAAGACTTTGAAAGGACACCCAGAAAATGACAGACACATGACATATGTCCCCAGAAAGAATTACTCCCGTTTTTGGAGTCACTTGCTGTTTGTCCACACAGGAGCTGTGAAGAGCAGGATACGTAAGTCACTGGGTTTTATCCATCCAGCAGCTAGAAGGAAAGATCTGGACCAGCAGGGCATAGAATATGAAATTTCAAAATAGTCCTCAGGAAAATTCCAGTTAGGTCCTGCTTGTTAACTTGCTTTCTTCAGTCTGAGTGTGTATGTGTAGCGGGACAGGAGTTATAGGGCAAATCCTGTGTGCAATCCCAAGTTCCTGCCCAATAGGCACTCGTTCATGAATGAGAGTGCATCCCAGAAACGGCCCCATAACCAGGCGCTCACACTACATCTTGGGTTCATGCATGTGTGTGCATGAGGGAGGTGCCAAAAAGTGGAAAGAATGTCAGAGCCACACAGCGGTTTGCTGCAACAGAGACAGTTTATTTCCATGGAGCTCAAAAAGTAAAGCTTCCCAACAGGAAAGAGGTGTCAGGGTGAAGTGGAAAATACAGAAGGCAGGAAGTCAGGAGACCTGATTTCTCATCCTGCTTATTCCTGGTACTTCCTCTGCCCATTCATGCTTGGGCTGGTTTCCTCATCGGGACAACATCAGCTGGCACGGTGTTCCCCGGGTCCCCTCCCAGCACTAAGGTTCTGTCACTGAAGAGACCCTGCTTCCTACCATCTGGGCAGCTGGGGGGACTCACTGTGGGGCAGCCCATGACCCTGGATACCAGAAAGTGACCTTGGGCGTGGGCTTTGTTCTCTTCCAGCTCAGAAATACGTCCCCAGGGCTGCCCTGGTGGACTTGGAGCCGGGCACCATGGACAGTGTGCGGTCTGGGCCTTTCGGGCACCTCTTCCGGCCCGACAACTTCATCTTCGGTGGGTTCCCTCTCTCCTGCTTCCTTCTGCCTCCCCCCCCCCCCCCCCATACATCAGACTGATATATGTGCGAGATTAAAAGACAAAGAAAAGCTTAGGATGGAAATCAGCAGTCCCCAGTGTCATGCCAACGTGCTGTGCCTTTTAATTCTCTACTTTTCTGTAGGAAAGTAATCTCTGTATCGCTAAAGGAAATTCTTGTATTGATAGTTCTTGGTTTAACAGGTTTTTTTAGACATTAACTTCTTTCTTCCCCTTATAAATGATCATAATATGATGATAATCATTTGTTGGTTCTTGTGTTGCTCATCTTTCAATTGTGATGTGTTTATACCTATGTTTCTTTTTCATTACCTCAAGGCAGTTACTCTCCTTTCTTCCCAAAGGTCGGCACCGTGTGAATTTTGTTTTGTTAAAACTGGGTAAATCCTTCCCTCCTTTCTTCTACCTAAGACATGATAAAACACCTGTCCCTCTGCAAACTCCAAAAGGAAAAAAAAAATTTAAGATTTTATTTATTTGACAGAGAAACCCAGCGAGAGAGGAAAGGGAACACCACCGGGGGAAGTGGGAGAGGGAGAAACAGGCTTCCCACCGATCAGGGAGCCCAATGCGGGGCTCGATCCCAGGACCCTGAGATCATGACCTGAGCCAAAGGCAGACGCTTAATGACTAAGCCACCCAGGTGTCCCCCAAAGAAAATTAATGTTAAATGAAGTGACACTGTTGGTGCTTCTGGCCTCCATCACCCTATAGACATGGTTTTTAGAATCAAGATTACTTGACAGATACTGAAAGACGAATATTCAAAATCTGCAAGTAGAGACAGAATCCTGAAAGATTTTATTGGTACACAAACTGATGACTCTGTAGCAGAGTCAGGCAGTGGCCTATTTCAATGTTATATACCGTGTCAATTAGATTCACTGATGTTCTTTCTCAAAAATTACTAGTGTAATTGAGTAAGAAATGTGCCCAGAGAGAAAAATACTACTTAATTAACAGAAGTACCTCAATCAACCAAGCACAGTTTCAGTGTCTGTAAAAGGCAAAGTGTCTTACATGGAAATGAGAGAATCTTTTTTTTTTTTTTTAATATTTTATTTATTTATTTGACACACAGAGAGACAACAAGAGAGGGAATACAAGCAGGGGGAGTGGGAGAGGGAGGAGACTCCCCGCTGAGCAGAGAGCCCGATGCAGGGCTCCATCCCAGGACCCTGGGATCATGACCTGAGCTGAAAGCAGGTGCTTAACGACTGAGTCACCCAGGCGCCCTGAAATGAGAGACTCTTAAGGCTGATTCAGGGCTTCAAGTTACCATGATATAGAAATTAAATCTATCAAAGATCTGCTTTCCAACCCCTTCCTCAAAAGGCACCAGATAGAGACGATTTCATTGAGGGTAACAGGTAATCCTATTTAAATCCTATATATCTAGATTATCTCGTACACAGTAAGTGCTCGATAGAGGCACCTGGGTGGCTCAGTGGGTTAAGCCTCTGCCTTCGGCTCAGATCATGATCCCAGGGTCCTGGGATGGAGACCCGCATCGGGCTCTCTGCTCAGCAGGGAGCCTGCTTCCTTTCCTCTCTCTCTGCCTGCCTCTCTGCCTACTTGTGATCTCTGTCTGTCAAATAAATAAAATCTTTAAAAAAAAAATAAGTGCTTGATAAATATTAGCAACATCCTAGGAAGGCAAGGATGATTCAACTTGGAGAAGTCTGCTAATAGATTAAGAGAGACAGCATCTTAATAGGTAACCCAAAATATTTGATAAAATTCAGTATGTATTCCTGACTTGTTCAGGACAAAAACCCTTATGTGTAAGCTGGAATTAGACAGATACTTTCTCTGTTTAACAATTATCTACCAAACCCATAGCAACGTCACACTCCCTAGGGAAACATTAGAAGAATTCCACGCAAAGTCACATATGAGAAAGAGATATCATTGCCTCTACTATTAGTCCATGTTTTGAAGGTTCTAGCTGGTACACGAAGACCAGAGAAGGAAAGGAGATAAGGATCATTTAAAGGAAAAGACAAAATTGTTATTTGAAGGTAGACTGATTCTTTGGGATTTTCCAGATAGGCTGTCCAATGAACAGTGACTGGCACTTAAAAGACCTCGATAAGGCAGCTAGACACAAGATAGACATTATTGCTATCGGGTGACCAACTGTCCTGATTTGCTTGGGACTGGGGGGCTTCTCAGGACACTGCCTGCTCAGTGCTGAAACTGGTCAACTCCCAGGCAAACTGGGACAAATTGATCTCCTTCAAGGCAATAATCAATTATAAAATATAATGGGAAAATATCTTATTCACAGTAGCAGTGAAAGTTATAAATACCTAGGGACAAAATTTACCAGTAATTGGGAATGAGGAGGAGACAAGACATTTGTCAAACAAGACATTTTTCTCCCAACAGACTGGGTAGTACTTTAAAAACCAACAGCTAGCTAGGTTGTCTGGGGAGACTGAGTTGTGAACCTTGTCAGAGAGGAGCTTAATGGATTCAGCAACTCAGGAATCTCGATTCAACAGTTTCAGTTCAAGGAATCTGTCCGGAAGAAATGCTTGCACATGCAGAATGGACATTGTGTACTGGTTTCTAGAAGAGCTGGACCCCTTTGCCGTCCCCCGCCCTCTCACTCTTAGCACTGGCTGGCGTCCGTCTCGGTCGGTTCCGTGGACTGCTCCCTCAGCACCTGTGATGCAGCCTTGACTGGGAGAACATTCAGAGTCTGTATGCCCAAAAGGAAAAAAGGACGACCTCCCCTGGGCACTGGTCTTGACACAGATCAACGCCATCTTTCTCTTACTAAGGGGTATAGCTTCTTAGCAGCTGTAGAATCTTCCTGGATGAACCGCTTGGCTAGGTTACTGAGTTCAGGGCACCAAAAAGAGAGAACTGAATGGGGAGAAGGGAGACTTGGCAGCTAATTTCAGCTCTACCACCTCTGGTGTTATCAGTTTATGTTCTTGGGGCTCCTTTGGCTTGACGGTCTGAGGAATGAGGGGCCCCAAGCATCCAGGCCTCTGTAAGAATCTGAAGGAAGCAACTGCCTGTCTCCCCCACACGCTTAGAAATACACCTGCACGTAGAATTCGGCTCAGTTTCTTCCCTTGAAGGTTTTTTTTTTTTGTTTGTCTTTTAAGATTTTAATTATTTATTTGAGAGAGAGCAAAAGAGCACAAAAAGGGGGAGCAGCAGAGGGAGTAGCAGGCTCCCTGCTGAGCAGACAGCCCAATGCAGGGCTCAATCCCAGGACCCCGAGATCATGACCTGAGCCAAAGGCAGACACTTAACCATCTGAGCCACCCAGGTGCCTTCCCTTGGAGGTTTAATTGACTTTTGGTGAGAGTCTGAGAGGATAACTAAAGTTTCGTGAACCTGGATTACAGTTGGCGGAATCTGCCTCAGACTTAGTAAATTTTACCAAACAAAATTAATAGATTTCGTCATTAAGAAAAGTATACAGTTGACCCTTGAACAACGCACAGGTTTAGGCGTGCTGACCCCTGCACAGTCCAAAGTTTACTACAGTTTTTGACTCCCCGAAAACTTAACTACTAATAGCTTACTGTTGATTGGAATTCTTACCAATAACATAAAAATCGTTTAACACCTATTTTGTATAGTCTGTGTATTCTGTACTGTATTCTTATAATCAAGTCAGCTAGAGAAAAGAAAATGGTACTAAGATCATAAGGAAGAGAAAATACACTTACAGTACTGTACTTAATTTATCAAAATTCTGTGCATAAGTGGACCCATGTAGTTTAAGCCCACCCACCATAGTTCAAGGGTCAACTGTACTTGATTTTTGATGGACAGCGCATGGTAGGAAACGCAGAAGTGCTGAAGGCATGTTCAGTGGGAAGTGGGCCCCTCCCTTCTCTGTCCAGTTAGTCCTCTCCCAGCAGGCCAGGTCCTGTTGCTGACCCTGTAAGGAGGCCTTCCTGGGGCATATACATGTTAGAATCGAATACATGAGCTTGTGAGTTGTTTGTTTTTTAAAGATTTTTATTTATTTATTTATTTGAAAGCGTGAGAGCGAGCATGAGCAGGGGGTGAGGAGGGACAGTGGCAGAGGGAAAAGCAGACTCCCCACCAAGCGAGGAGCCCGACATGGGGCTCGATCCCAGGACCCCGAGATCATGACCTGAGCCGAAGGCAGACGCTTAACCGACTGAGCCACCCAGGAGCCCTGGGAGTTTGAGTATATGAACACATGGTGGAGATCTATTTATGTGAAACACATGGCTTTCCTGCTTCTAGGAAGGATATAAGACAATGTACAGTAAAGACAGCCATCAAACGTGGCCGTTTAAAAGAGAGTGAACTGAGAGTTAATTCAGTTGCAGGTGAGAATTAATTTATGCTCTGGGTTTCTGGCAATTACATTCAGCATAGGAAGCCCAGGACATGGCGGTTGTCATGAAAGGGACTATACCACTCTTAAAAAGGGAGAGCCCCCTTCATTTTACATTATTTGTGTTAATTTATTTGATTTTTACACTGCTTTTTTAAACAAATCTCATTAAAAATTAAGAACTGGGGTAAAAGCATTATTCTGTGTGATCATCATCACCTAATAATCATTGGCATTGAGGTATTTTTCTAACTTTTCTGTTTGCTGATTTTCCTTATTTGTAAACACTATCACTTAGATCTTTTTTTCCCCACTGAGTATTATACTTAAGCCATATTCCATGTTAATTATAGTTTTAAAATTTATAATCTTCACAATGGCCAATAATCAGGGAGTCATTTCTTAGCAGATTTTGCTCTAAGAAAGAATGTAATATATAGGGACGCCTGGCTGGCTCATTCGGCAGGGCGTGCGACTTTTGATCTTCAGGTGTAGAACTTACTTAATTAAAAAGAAAGAATGTACTAACATAGAATCTAGACGCTCCCATCTTGGTTCACATAAATTGGTCTGGGTTTCTAATTCTGATCACAGAATAGATCCTCAAAAGTAAAATGACTGGGCCAGAGCCTGTTAACATATTTAGGTCCATTATACATTTTGCTGTAATCTTTCTGTTGAATTCATGCCACCGGCAGCGTTGAGAGCGCAGTTTTTGCCTGAAATTAAACTTTTAAAGAAACTTATCAACTGAGGGACTTTGAGCACTATAATTGACAATGCTTTTAAGAAATACTTTAGAGGAGGGGAGCCTGGGTGGCTCCGTGGGTTAAGCCTCTGCCTTCGGCTCAGGTCATGATCTCAGGGTCCTGGGATCAAGCCCTGCATCAGGCTCTCTGCTCAGTGGGGAGCCTGCTTCCTCCTCTCTCTCTCTGCCTGCCTCTCTGCCTGCTTGTGATCTCTGTCTGTCAAATAAATAAAATCTTAAAAAAAAATACTTTAGAGGAAATGGAAGAACTCTGAACTTGGCAAGTCTGTATAAATTGTCAGTATAAGAAAAGAGAAACTTGCACTCCCATAAATAGGACTCACTCATCGAGAAACCTGAAGACCCAATCATTAAAATACAACTCAGTGAACCCTGTTCCCATGGGGAGGGGCGGTTAGCTGAAACACACACACACACACACACACACACATGCACGCATGCGCGCCCTTATTGGTTCTTGAGAGAGAATGGAAAAACATTACGTAATTGTACATTGTATAAATTTAAGAGGTTAAGACTCCTACTTGTTACACTGAAGCTTCATGGGAACCCTGTTGGGTTTTATTTCTTACAATGGATGGCAGGCGTATAGATATTAAGTCTGTTTCATAGCTTTTTACCTGCGGTTCGGTCCATCCGGAGACATGTCGGCATGGACGAGGCCTCGTCCATGCACTTGCCAGAGAAGGTTTCTGATAGGACCTTGGAAGCCATGCGCCTTTTCTGCCTCACTTGTCTCTCACCCAGCCCTGACGTCTGCTCAGGGTCAGGCCTCCCTTAGCCGCCATCACTCCTGTGCAGCTGAGGACCTGTGCAGCTTTTTTTTTTTGGAAAATATTTTACTTATTCATTTGAGAGAGAGTGAGAAGGAGTGCAAGCACGGGGAGCAGCAGAGGGACTGGGAGAGGCAGGCTCCCCACTGAGCAAGGAACCTGATATGGGACTTGATCCCAGGAACCCAGAGTCATGACCTGAGCCGAAGCCAGATGCTTAACCCACTGAGCCACCCAGGCGCCCCATGTGGAACTTTTTAAAGAGTCTTCATGACACAAGAAATATACATAAATAAAAAGAGGCTGATGAATTTGGATCAAACCACTGAAGTTGTGCTAGGCTAATTTCTCATGGCAGCCACTTAAGTGACGGTGGAAGTTTCCTTTGGTTTAATTTATTTGAACTGAAAATGAGAGAGACTAAGAAAGGTCTGGACTCATCTTTCTAGCTGTCAATAAGTGGGACAAAAAAGATTAAGAAGAAACTGACACAGACCCATAGTGACCATTTAATGATTGAATCCACTGCTTTTGTAAACCTTCAAGAATGTTAGAAACAACATCTGGCTTTTAAACTGTCTCTAGGATTGCTTCTTGTATCTGCTTCTTTGTTAGAACATGCGTCCCGACTTTTGATTCGGAATATTTTTAAATTTTGGCAGATTGTGCTGATGTGAGATAGCTTTGATAGTAGTTTTTATTTCTTGTTTTTTAAAAGATCTTTTTTTATTTACGACCGAGAGAGACGGCGAGAGAGGAAACAAGCCGGGGGAGTGGGAGAGGGAGAAGCAGGCTCCCCGCTGGGCCGGGAGCCCAATATGGGGCTCAATCCTAGGACCCTGGGATCATGACCTGAGCCAAAGGCAGATGCCTAAAGACTGAGCCACCCAGGCACCCCTTAATAGTAATTTTTAAAGCCAACACTGGGGTACCTGGCTGGCACAGTTGGTAGAGCATGCAACTCTTGATCTCAGGGTTGTGGGTTTCAAGCCCCACATTGGAATGGAAACTATTGAAAAAAAAATTTTTTTTAAGCCAAAACTATTTTTAATTAAGAACCCTGAATTGTTTAAATGAATGTACTTATTTTGTTAAAATAGCATGCTTGTTACAGGGAATGGGGAGGTGTCCAGAGTGCATAAACACAGTATACTGTTTGAGGAAAGTTGTTTATAAGTCATTCTCTAAAAAGCAAAGAAAAAAAAAAAAGAGGCAGAATTGCCTGGGAGGTGGTTCATCCCCCAGGAGCTTCCGAGCTCCCTGTTTCAGAGTTGGTCAATTACAGTAAACCAGTGTCATTCCATCTCTAAGTATGGTTTGACGTGGTTTTAAAAAAAAAAAACACAACACTGATTTGAAGTAACGAAAGTGAAAGTTATCTGCATTTAAGTTTTGAACATGAATATACTTAAAAAAAAAACCCAAAACCTTTTTCTTAACGAATTGCTGGTTGAATTGCTGGTTTATAGCAGTTATGCCCAGAGACAGTGGGAGAGAGTTTTGTGGGAGAAAATGGAGCTCCAGAAAGCCTCTTTCTGCACATGTAACTTTCCCTTCCAGACTTGGGGCTAGAGGGGTCAGGGAGCACTTAATCCCTTATCCAATGTGAGCAAGAGGTAGACCCGAGGCCGGATTCTGAGAAAACCCTGGGGACCTATTGCAACCCGCCTGCCAAAGCTTGGAGATGCAGCCTTGTGTTCTCTGGGCCTGAGCCGCTGATTAATGTCACAACAGCTCATTACAGAACGTGTTCAACTCATGACCCCCAAATATTTAACTGGAAACATCTGTTGCTATGAGACAGTGGCAAAATATTTTCGGAAGTCACTAGCTTCTTCCTTTTGTCAAAGGCAGAGAAAACCTCATGGTTAATCGTGCTGAAATAGGCAGCCAAGTGATCGGTGTGAGCCGGGGGAGAGTCAAGTTGAGCTTGTCTTGCTGTGGCTGCGCGTCTTTCGAAGCTACCTTCTTGTCAGTAGCTGGTTTCTACTCTAGTCTTCACATTTTTTAAAAAGACTTTATTTATTTAAAAGACTTTATTTATAAATATTTATTTATTTATTATTTTAAAAGAATTTATTATTTATTTGACAGAGACACAGCAAGAGAGGGAACACAAGCCGGGGGAGTAAGAGCGAGAGAAGCAGGCTTCCTGCGGAGCAGGGAGCCCAATGCGGGGCTTGATTCCAGGACCCTGGGATCATGACCTGAGCCAAAGGCAGCCGCTTAACCGACTGAGCCACCCAGGCGCCCCTCTCCTCTCTTTGCCCCTTTTTGACAATTGCACTTGCATTCTTACCTTTGTGAAGGTGTGCTAGTCCTACACTGAGCTCTGCATGCGAGGCTGGCCCTGCTTTTGTTCCTCCCCATGCCTCTGGGTCATTTGGCTGGGCCACTTCCGCTGGGTTGGGTGGGGAGGGGTAGACAGAGGTTAGTGGGGGGCATAGGAAGGACAATGGCCATATTCGAGTCCATTGGGCTGGGGAAAAATTGAATCTTTATAAGAGAGAATACAGTCACCTCCTAGACAAGGAAGCAGCCACCCAGAGGGCTAAGGGGCCGATGCCCTCTGGGGGATGGGGTGCTGCAAAACTGGAGGGTCTTGCTCCTGCCCAGCCTGGCCCCTCCTGGAGCCATGGTGCCGCCATGCCCATCATCTTGGGATCTTTGAGCTGATGGGACAAAGACAACAGGAGTGAGAGGCTGAGCTCCCTTGGGAGGAGGGGCTAAGACAGCTGAGCAGGGGGCCCGCTGTGTCTCATTCTGATGGGCACTTCTGCTCTCCTGGACATGTTGCTATTGAATATTAAAATGTGTTTATTGTTTGGATCGTAAAGTTAAAATGGCACGTGTGTTTTTCAAACACGCGAGGATGGAGTATAAAAATGGAACCGCCTCACCCCTTGCACAGATGACCCTGAGATCTTATTCCCTGGGCATAACTAGTGCTGTACACGGTGCCCGCCTCTTTCCACGTACACGTGCATTTGTGCGCACACACACAGGCAGGCACTTGACTTGGCTTTCAGAAAAAGGGATCATGCCACACATACCCTTTTGTGGCTTTTTGAAAAGTTCGTCAAAGTAACTGGGATGTCTCCTGCGACCGTTACAGTGCCTTTCTGCCGAGCAGCTATCCTCATGGAGAAATGCCCCTACTTACTGACATTTTAAAAACTTCCCTTAGGGTGCCTGGGTGGCTCAGTGGGTTAAGCCTCTGCCTTCAGCTCGGGTCATGATCTCAGGATCCTGGGATCGAGCCCCGTGTTGGGCTCTCTGCTCAGGAGCCTGCTTCCATTCTCTCTCTCTCTGCCTGCCTCTCTGCCTACTTATGATCTCTGTCAAATAAATAAATAAAATCTTAAAAAATAAAAAAATAAAAACTTCCCTTAAAGGCATGTTTTCATATTTTAATTTTCTCTTGATTATCATCAGAGAAATGTTTGTTGAGTTAACATTTTATAAGCAATATGTCATGTTGAAACTTAACTATCCTCTTATCCCATCTTTTGGAGACAACCATGGTTATTCATAAGTTCACTGTGTGTTTCTCCAGTTCATTTCTTAAATACATTTTCAGTGTTTTAATAAGGGTTAAATTGTTCAGTTTGCTAGCTAGGCAAGACATTCACTTGGCCCGGGACTCAGAGGGAACAATGGAGTGTTACAGTGTATAGTGAAAAGGTGGTCTCATTCCAACCCCAAGTTGGTGCCCACCCAGGCTCCTTCCCAGAGGCAGCCCTCTAGGATTCCTGTGGTCATTCTGGAACATGCATATAATGCCAGCCAACTGCATACACCATTTAGAACTTTGAGGTTTTTCTCCCCCCTTAGCAATATACTTTGAAAACCTTACCATCTCAGTGCTAGGGCTGATGGCTGCTGTGTTCCTTTGCATAGAAACCATCACGGATTCAACCAGTCCTCTGTTAAAAGAGATTTAGGTTTCCTTTTTCTTTTTTCTTTTTTTTTTTTTTAAAGATTTTATTTATTCGACAGAGAGAGATCACAAGTAGGCAGAGAAGCAGGTAGAGAGAGAGAGGAGGAAGCAGGCTTCCTGAGGAGCAGAGAGCTCGATGTGGGGCTCGATCCCAGGACCCTGAGATCATGACCTGAGCCGAAGGCAGAGGCTCAACCCATTGAGCCACCCAGGTGCCCTGTTACCTTTTTTCTTTATTATGATTACAAACTGCTCCTCAGCACGTATTTCTCTGCATGCCATTTTCCACCTGTGCGCATACACCTGTCTAGGCAAATTTCTAGAAGTGAAATTGCTGAGCCCAAGGGGACTAATTTTCAAAGATATGCTAGACTGTTCTCCAGAGAGGCTGGTCCTTGTGTTATGCCTTCCCCACAGTCCCAGTGTATGGAGGGGCCTTTCCCCAGCTCTGGCCAACAGGGTTTGCCAGCTTTTTGATCTGTCGGTTTCATAGGGAAGAAGTTGAATCTCTTTGTTTTAATGTACGTTTCTCTTATAAGGAATGCATCAAATATTTAAGTTGTTTGCATTTCCTTCCCTGTAAACTGTTGATATCCTTTGCCCATTTTTCCAAAAGTTACTATTTTCCTTATTCATTTGTAAGGACTTCTATAGATCTTTAAGGAGCGTATCCCTTTGTATGTGATACAAGTACTAGTAGTCAACATTTTAAACTTACTGAAGAACCACAGGATTTTGGTGGTTTTTCTTATTTTACAGATTTCCACTTAACACCCACAGTGCTTAGCACTGATAAATGCTGTAGAAGACTCAAGGATATTTGAGATAAGACCCGTTCCTCCAAAAATAGGCCCTTGTGTAAGGCCACACCCATAGTCCATGGCAGAATCCAGAAGGGGACCAGCAGCAGAGCTCAGTAAGAGGGCCCCAGCCCGAAGTGCACAAATGCCTCCCATTTGCTCGTCTTACCTGATGTAGTGCTGAGCCGCTTCTGGGAGGCAACCCGAGTGGTGTCACAGCTCTCGGGCTCGGCTTCCCACTGGTGTGTCCCATGTCAGGTATGGACCTGCCAGCCCAGAGCGGAGAAGCTGGTCACTGGATGGTGGTTGTGGATTTGCCACCAGCTGGGTGTAGACAAAAATCGAGTGAACGTCTTTGGAATAAGTGGAGAGGAGTCTCTCCAGTAGGATTCCAGCCCTGTCTTAACTCAGATCGGAAGGACAAACAGCCCTGGGATCTCTTGTTTTCTATGTCCACTTGATGCAATCAGGTCACTCTCTAGCTCCTGTGGTGCATCCTGATCCTTTTCATCCAATAAGCAGGGAAAGTTTGAGAGAGATGCTAATGGATTTATTTTTTAATTGCTTATACTTTTTTTTTTAAAGAACTAGATTTGATATACACCAATTTACTAAATAAACACAATGCCTTTTCATAATCTTCCTTGCTTCTTAAGTAATTCGTGATTTTGGCTGTATATTACATTGCCTTGTTACCAGTTAAAATGAGGAGCAACAGCAGCACCTTGTTTGATAGTTCATTACTAAATAGATACACTGTATGTCAGTGTCAGAGGGGCAAAGCCAGGCATGGAGGTGGGGGAAAGGGACCATGTTCATCATGAGCTTGAGGAGGTCAGCACTGTGCATTGACTTCACTGCTTTTCATCATTTACCCTACAGTGTGCTCTAGAATGTAGTTCTAAGTGGTGTTTCTAATAATCCTTGAAATGTGTATTAACGTATTCATTTGGATTGAAAAAGTCATGTTTTTCTGACAGAAAGCCCAGGGGCACCTGGGTGGCTCTGTTGGCAGAGTCTGCCTTCTGCTTGGGTCTTGATCCCAGGGTCCTGGGATAGAGCCCAACATTGGGCTCCCTGCTCAGCGGGGAGTCTGCTTCTCCCTCTCCATCTGCTGCTCCCCCTGCTTGTGTGCTCGCTCTCTGTCAAATAAATAAATGCAATCTTTTTTTTTTTTTTTTTTTTTTTTAAAGAAAGTCCAGTTTGGAGGATTGCTCTGATGATTAGGACTATCTTTGCCAATTAGAGTATATGGCTTACATTTTTTATAACAGGGATAAGCTAAGCTTCAACCTAAAAATTCTTTCCAGTAAAA
Organism: Enhydra lutris kenyoni; assembly: GCF_002288905.1. Classification (NCBI taxonomy): domain Eukaryota; kingdom Metazoa; phylum Chordata; class Mammalia; order Carnivora; family Mustelidae; genus Enhydra; species Enhydra lutris. The sequence goes on along the minus strand of NW_019154092.1, from coordinate 5,533,812 downwards.
ATTATTTAAAACATTTAAGTGAAAAATCATATTGGTGGGGGTGTCTCGGTGGCTCAGTTTGTTAAGCATCTGCCTTTGGCTCAGGTCATAATCTCAGGGTCATGGGATGGAGCTTCGTATCTCCCTCTCCCTCTGCCTGCCGGTCCCCCTGCCTGTGCTCTCTCTCTCTGTCAAATAAATAAATAAAATCTTTAAAAAATTACATTGGCAAAATTGTATTGGAATTAATATTTCCATTTCCCCAACTCTTTCCAAGTCTATTGGATTAAAACAAGTTCCTCTCCATATAAGAGGCAACATTCGGGGGCACCTGGGTGGCTCAAAGCCTCTGCCTTTGTCTCAGGTCATGATCCCAGGATCCTGGGATCGAGTCCCGCATTGGGCTCTCTGCTCAGCAGGGAACCTGCTTCCTCCTCTCTCTCTGCCTGCTTCTCTGCCTACTTGTGATCTCTGTCTGTCAAATAAATAAAATCTTTAAAAAAAAAAAAAAAAAAAAGGAGGCAACATTCGGTAAGTCCTGGTGGCAAAGCCTTTTGATTTCTCCCAGAAACAGAAGAGAAGAATGAGCCAACTCAGGCTGTTTCCAATGCTGCTTCCCATCCCGTTGTTTGGGGCTGAAAGATGTGTTTGTTTTCATCACCCTCTTATAAGCATGAATAGGAGTGAGCTTCCCCTCTCGCTCTCGCCCCCACCCCTGTGCAGACCTACTGAAATCGTGTGCCCCTCTCTTGTGCTTTGTCCCAGGACAAACAGGCGCTGGCAACAACTGGGCCAAGGGCCACTACACGGAAGGGGCCGAGCTGGTGGATTCCGTGCTCGACGTGGTGAGGAAGGAGTGTGAGCACTGCGACTGCCTGCAAGGCTTCCAGCTCACGCACTCGCTGGGTGGGGGCACGGGGTCCGGGATGGGCACGCTGCTCATCAGCAAGATCCGCGAGGAGTACCCCGACCGCATTATGAACACCTTCAGCGTCATGCCCTCACCCAAGGTGTCAGACACGGTGGTGGAGCCCTACAATGCCACGTTGTCGGTGCACCAGCTGGTGGAGAACACCGACGAGACGTACTGCATCGACAACGAGGCCCTGTACGACATCTGCTTCCGCACCCTGAAACTGACCACCCCCACGTACGGAGACCTCAACCACCTGGTGTCGGCCACCATGAGCGGCGTCACCACCTCTCTGCGCTTCCCGGGCCAGCTCAACGCCGACCTGCGCAAGCTGGCCGTGAACATGGTGCCCTTCCCGCGCCTGCACTTCTTCATGCCCGGCTTTGCACCGCTCACCGCCCGCGGCAGCCAGCAGTACCGCGCGCTCACGGTGCCCGAGCTCACCCAGCAGATGTTCGACGCCAAGAACATGATGGCCGCCTGCGACCCGCGCCACGGCCGCTACCTGACCGTGGCCACCGTCTTCCGGGGCCCCATGTCCATGAAGGAGGTGGACGAGCAGATGCTGGCCATCCAGAACAAGAACAGCAGCTACTTCGTCGAGTGGATCCCCAACAACGTCAAGGTGGCCGTGTGCGACATCCCGCCGCGCGGCCTCAAGATGGCCTCCACCTTCATCGGCAACAGCACCGCCATCCAGGAGCTGTTCAAGCGCATCTCGGAGCAGTTTTCCGCCATGTTCCGGCGCAAGGCCTTCCTGCACTGGTTCACGGGTGAGGGCATGGACGAGATGGAGTTCACAGAAGCAGAGAGCAACATGAATGACCTGGTGTCCGAGTACCAGCAGTATCAAGAAGCCACGGCCAACGATGGCGAGGAAGCTTTTGAGGACGATGAAGAGGAGATCAACGAATAGAGGTGCATCCCAGTCTCACGTACCACAAATCAGATGATGTTTCTTTAACTCCGGAGCATCGTGACCCTGATGGCCACCCGTGGTGCTCTGCTCTAAATATGTGGGCATAGGCCCCTCACCAATGCAACAAAATTGCACCGTCAGACATCTGGAACCAAGAAAGTACATCGGAATAGCAGAGAATTGGCAGTCCTACCCAATTTTCTACTGGAGGACTTGAAAAGATAAAGAGGCCATCAGCAGAGGGCGCAATGAATTGACCTCACCTTCTGTCAAGTGTTCAACCATGCTGAGAATTAGCAAGGAAGTTAGAAACAGTGTTTTTCATCCATTGTGATGAAACCTGAAGCTGTGCAGTGTTGCCTTATACTGAAAATGCAATATGGAACTTTACAACAGCCTATTCATAATAAAACACTAAAACCGTTCCTTTGCCTCTTCCAGCCTGTTTGCCTGAAAGATTCGTTTTGTGTTGTTAAATAATGGTTACTTGGGTACCTTGTCTCTTTCTGGGGGGAACTGCTCCTGCCACTCAGTGAATGAACTCAGAGGAAAGGTTTTCCTTGAACTGCAGACCTTACAGGTGGCAGCCAGAATTTTCCTGAGCATCTGAGTAGCACACATGTAAATAAAAGCCCGTAGTCCCCTTTTGCAACTAACACTTAGCCCTCCCACAGAATCTTTCATCTTCCCAGGTCACGACCTCCTGGGCTAGTTAGTCCCAGCCTTCCCCAACAGTTGGGCTAAGATTTGTCAGAGGAACTACAGAAAATGGCCTCCAGGCTTCCAGCCAGAGCCAGGGGGACACATAAGCTCTTGGTGGGTGAGGGGGCACCTGGCAGGGCCAGCTCGGAGAGCTGTGTGCTTCCTTCAGAAGTGCTCAGGTCAGTGTGGAGGCTGAGGGCTATTTTCTATATAACAAATCACCACTTTACAGTTTTGGTAACTTGACACAACTTCTGTAAGGTCTTGTAAAGCCAAACTCCATAGGACATGACCAGGCTAGTCCTATTATAATCAGCAGACATTGCTGTTCACCAGTTTCTGATTTATTTCTCCTTTCTGCCCCCTTTGAAGTTAGCCATGAACATGACTTTGGTTTGGCCAAGAGAATGTGAGTAGCACGTCTCTTCCAGGTGGAAGGGTCTAAATGCTAGTGCTCAACCCTCAATTCTGCCTCTGACAGATTTCTCCATCAGTCTGGGTCCCAAGAACTGCTGAGCACAGCCCCCTCTGACCTTTGTTGAACAAGGAGTGAGAAAGAAAGGACTGTCCTTTGGAGTCATTTTGGCCTGGGGTTTACCCCACAGTGTAACCTAGCTCCCCCACCTGACAGAAGGCCTGAGCTCTGTGATGCCGTGGCTTACACCCAATAACTAACTATACTGGGCTGAGCCCCAACCTTGGGCACACAGAAAGGGACTCACTAAACATGGCAGCGTGACTTGAACTGTGGTGAAAACAGGCCCCATTTCTGCAGAGATCTTAAGTATCTTACTAACCACATCTACCCTGGAAATAGGCCAGGTGCGACTGACCTTGGCAGAGAGAAAGGATGCGTGCTGTGAGCCCCCGGTGTGAGTCAGGCTCCACGCGGGAACCAACATGGGTCTTGCTCACCACAGTGCTGCGGGCCTCCTTGTGCAGATCAGAAAACCCGAGGGTGGCGGTGGTAGTTCTTCAGGCCATTCCGGTTGCTTTCTCAAGACTCCGCAAGCTTGAATTCGAAATGCAGATGAGTTAGCATCTGACCAACCATCTCATGCATGGCTTTGTCCCTTTTCTCACTAAATCAAACCTGACTCATGTGGCACATCCTGCGTCATTCCACTCAGGAGGCCTCACTTGAGCCAAGGCCTACCAGACCTCTGTACTAGCAGGTGCCTCTCCGCACAGTGGCGCGAGGAAGTAGTCTCCTCGTCTCCGGATTGTGTGGGGGAACAGCACGCGGACACCCTGATGGTTAGGTGAATCCTAACCATCTCCAGATAATTCTTCACTGAATCACCTCCCACAGACATCCTCTGAGGAAGGGAGGCAGTAAGTCTCTCACATCTGCAGGTCACTGGGCAGAGGCGCTGGGCGACTGCAGTGAGCGGAGGTGGGCTCCCGTGCGCCCGGAACACAGAGCGGCTGGCGTCCATAGATGGTGCGGTGGTGCGGTGAGCTGGAGCTCGGCTGCTCTGCGCCACCCGGAGTGGTGCCGGGACAGAGCAGCCTGCCCATGCCACTGCCCTCCCCATCAGTCCCGTGCTGCCCTGGGGGTGCCACCTGTATCTGTGTCTGAGGTTGAGAAGTTGTTGCTCCCACAACATACTTAACTGCATCAAGAACACACGAGGCAAGCTGAAGTAACCGCGATCCAACAGGATGGCGTGGGACAGCCTGCGGGACCTGCTCTGATGCCACACTGACTTCCAGACCCTGACAGCAGGACCCACGGGCCTCGTGAGGCTCTAAACCGATGCTGTCGCCACAGATTGCTGCACGGACTTCTTGTCAATGTACTTTCCTTTTTTTTTTTTTCAATGTACTTTATATCCACAGTTCATCATTCCAGAATGTAGGACTCTGGAGATTACCAAGCCTCCTGGGGGAGCTGGTAAGAACCAGCAGGACCAAGGTTTTAAAGGATTCCTCTCTCCAAAGTTAGAACACTTGATTCCTTCCCATTAGGTTTTCTAAAAGAAAACACCCCAAGCACGAAACAGTGACCCGCTGTTGAGTTCAGAAGGAAAAAAGTACAGTACACTTTATTTTTGATGTAAAGAAGCTGTATTTACATAATACATTCATATTTGTAGATATGTTACAGCTCTCTGTAGAAAACCATTCCATTAAAACAGCAACATGTGATCTGGATTCAATCTTTTAAGTATTAAGTCAAATTAAAATATTCTTATTCAGGACTCCAATGTAATTTCACATCTCATCCACAGAGGGAAACTCTGAAGGGAAACAGGAATGAAGAGTGGGTGATGGAAAGAGAAAAATACACCTCTCCCACACTGGCAAGCCTCCACGGATGGTCGGTCGATGCCTGACACACACCAGCTGGCACCACGGATGGCGGAGGGAGCGGCGCTGGGTGCCCTCTCCATGCTCCCAGCCACTGTCCGAGAGCCTGGCAGGCTTGGGACACACTCTCCTGGGCCTTCAGAAAGTCACCCTGCCACCCAGGCTGTGACTTCAGAGGCTGAGGACTAAGGACCCCTCTTTCCCACCATCTCAACCAGGTCAGCAGATGGTTACGATCAACCCCACAGTGTCCTTATTCCTCTGAGAGAGCCAGAGTCGACCCTGACAAAGGCACAAGCTAAAATGGTCTCCCTTCTTGGATCTGGTTGGCGACTTTCTCATCCCGGGGCTCCTCTTTCTCCTTTTCCCGTTCTTTGTTCCAGTCTTTAAGGCCCTCTGGAAGTGAAGTGTCCTCATCCAAGCTGCCAGTGCCTTCTACAAATTCTTCATAGGTAGATTTTTCTGCAAACGGTCTGGGGCCCAAAAGTTCAACCATATCATTCTTATCTAACACTTCTTTTTCTAATAATAGAAGAGCAACCTGAAACATGAATAATTCCCATTAAACACAGTAACTTAGTAAAGTCTTTGCAAAGCTAATGATTTTATTTTTAGCTAACCCTGCTCCAAAACAGGATTTAAGACCACTGAAAAAGATATAGACAAGGTCCCATGATTTTAGAGTAAAATACACGAAATACTGGAAAAACAAATGTCCACCAATAAGTGAGGGGCTAAATGCATTTTGATACAGTCACCCAATAAACAATTATGCACCTGTAATGAAGAATCTGTTCTAGATATGGCTTGGAGAGGCATATTCAGTTAGGAAAGCAAGATGCACATCTTTTATGGTATGCTACATTTGCCTTTAAAAGGAGAGAAATATGTATCTTTTTATGTGCTTATATGTACATAAGAAAAGTTCTGGAAGGATACATTATACACCTACAAAAGTGGCTGAGAGAGCAAGTTAGGGGAAAGAGGAAAAATAGGTAAGCAAGAAATTTAAAAAGTTAGTTGGGAAAAATAAAGACAAGGGCAGAGACACAAAAGGAAGCCAGGAAGGTTTATAAGAAAACATGAATCTTGAAGTTCTAGTCATTTCTATGCTTAAACCACAAATTGACAGTACACATCTTACAGGTCACCGGGACACCTGACCAGCTGTGTGTATGGAGGTGAGTGAGGGTGTCGGGGGCAGGACAATGGTTATCAGAGCATCTGACCACTACAAAAAACAGCAAAGTGGGTTAAAATATCAATTGACCTCATAAAACAGATTTACTTCCCAAGGTAACTCCCTACTTAGAAATCTGACTTATCTGCACTTTTATACTAGATGCCATTACTTAAAGATACCAAATAACAGAACAATTTTATGCTGTTTTGTCAGCTTTTAAAATCCTTACTACAGAATACTGCAAATATGCACAAAAGCAGAAAATGGGTAACAAATCCCTGTGTAGCCACTAGCGACAGTCCCCAACTTAGAGCCGTTTTTGTCTCCTCTACCCCCTAGATTACTCTGAAGAAAATCTCAGCTGTCATATTTTATCCATATATATTTTTGTCTTTATTTCTGAAATAAAAACTCTTAAAAACACAACCAGGTTGTCTTTCAGACCACCATCAATTCTCAATTTGCCTACTACACAGTTGTGGGTAACCACTTATATGGCAATAACATATTATTTATTTTATTTAACCCAATATTTAACCCGATATATCAAATGCAGTTTAATTTTTACAGATTTTATTTATTTTAGAGAGCGAGAAAGTGGGGGGGGTGGCAGAGGGAGAGGAGAGAGGGAGTGTCAAGCAGATTCTGAGTTGAGCGCGGAGCCCAATGTGGCGCCCGATCTCGTGACCCTGAGATCATGATCTGAGCTGAAATTAAGAGTCAGACACTCAAAGGACTGAGCTATCCAGATGCCCCCAAACACAGTATCATTTTAACCTATAATGACATAAACAATTATTGAGATATTTTCTATTCTTTTTTTTTTTTTTCATAGCAAGTCTTCAAGACCCAGTGTGCTCAGAGCACACTTCAACTGGGACCAGCCACATTCAACAGCACAGGCTTGGTCAGAGGTTAACCGCAAGGGCTCTGCAGGCAGGAAGGATATTGGGTCCAAATCCTGGTCTTGCTCCTTATCAAATGCATAACCTTAAGCAAAGTTACTTAACCTCTGCATGTACTAGTTTCCTCTTCTATAAAATGGGATGATAATGTTTCAATGTCCTGAGGTTGCAGGGAGCTTTCGAGAAGTTCAGCCATCTCCAGCAGTGCCTGGTGCACTTTAGATGCTGGGTGGACGCTAGCCGGTTACTCTTATTCTCCTAAAGCACGGCCCTTCTGTATTGTCCTGTCCAGCAGAGGACTAAACTGAGGCCCATAGTTTGGAGGACACTAGTCCTAACAGCAAAGTCTCCGGCCACCTCTCCTCTTGACAGCTCCTTATCTCCCGGCTGGCTCAACAGTGCCCTTCACAGATTTAAATTTCTCAAATGGGCCAAACAGTACTTCAGAGCTCTGCAGTGTTTCAAGATCCTCACTCCGCTGACCCAATTTCCCTTTCCCACACACATCTTTGTTACCACTGTCAGTACACACACTGTACACGCAGGAGGAGGACAGATAACTGGGAGAAACTGTTTGGCATCTATGATGAGCACATGGAAGCTTCCTCTTCAATCTGTGTATGCACACTGTCCCCCTGCAGCCAGGGGTCTTGAGGGAGCTCCTCCACTATCTTCCACAGCTCAGGTCCTCCTTTTCCACAACTGGCTATGGGGGGGACCACCAAGAGATCCTATCTCCAGCCTGGACCTGCTGTCCATGTTTCATTCGCAGATGCCCACAGCCCGTGTTCTCCTGGGTTCGAGACTGACCCCCACCCCATGTCTGCCACTAGGAGTCATCTCAAGGGCTTTCTTCTTGTTCACTCTGTGCATTTAACCAATAAATCCCAGTTTTTTTCAGATGGGCCTTTGCCCTACTTCCACTGCTAGTCCCAGCACCGTGGGAGGGCTGAGCCCACAGCAGCAGTCTCTGCCTCTTCCCTGGGCGGGCACACTGCTGCCACACTCCGGCAAATGATGGACTTCATCATTTCAACACTCCTAAAGGACTCCTTGCTCTAAAACAAAGGGGCTGGATCAGATCATTTTGAAGGTCACTCTTATTTCTAAAACTGTGTTTCTAAACTTTCTAGCTAGCTTTTGAGAACCTGGGTACTGCAGCTCCCTCCCTCCAACTCTCCGCTCAGCCCTGCCCTGCTCCCCACACACTTCCTGCTCCCCAGGCCTGCACGCCGCCATCTGCTCCCCTCAACTCATTCACTGTAACTTGACTACCCTTCTACATACAATCTATACATATCTATCTATACATACATACCCTTCCACATACAACCTAAGTTCTATCTTCTACAGGAAGCCTTTGCTGACCACTTGGATCTCCTTTTCTCTGAGGTCCTGTGGGTACTTTCCAGTGTGGTGGGCGCCAGCAATCTCAGCCTGCACTGGGCACTTTTGTGAGAAGACATCACAGATGCTTCTGGATTGCCTTACTGATGGAAGAGCATATCTTGGAATATTCTTTTATCCGTTATCAATCCCTCCTAAAAGCTTTCTCATTTGTGCTTTAGGAGTATGGAATGTTCAAAGAACAAAAAAACTCTGCTTTTGGTTGCACGGATTCTGAATAATTAAGAGTTTACTGGATGCAAGAAATCCACCGAATTCAGAAGGAAACCCTCCCTTTGGTAGGTGGGGTCAGATGATGAAGTAGGACAGAAAACACAGAGCATTTTTATTTGCAGAGCTTGTAATTAAAACAAAGGTAATTTTCATGTGCCAATTTCATGTGGGCTGGCTTTTGTTTGCACTTTCATCAGTACCTGTTTACTCCAGAGGTGAAAGACAACGGTAAATTCCTGTCAGTCCACTGTGCTCCTTACTGAGGAGTACGGTTAAAACACAGGGTGGCGGGGAGGGAATGCCTCAGTTGTGTATTTTGTGGCCATGAGCAGATTCCATTAATCCTGCGCTCCCACCTCCTCACAGAGACAGAGCAGACATAGAACCAGAATGAAGAAAGGAACCCAAGAGTTACAGTCACAGGAAACGCTAATGTCTACAAACCAAACCAAACAGCACATCCATCACTTTAACCTTTTTCTTTTTTTTTTTTTTTTGGCAAAATCACGAAGAAAATTATTCCTACAACTAGTACCCACCTTCTCCACATCAGCTTTCTTCTCTGTGAGGAGAGCCACTGTTCTCTTATAAGCCTCATTAATAAGTATTCGTACTTCGTCATCTATCAGTCTCGCGGTGGCTTCGCTGTAAGGCTTCTCTAAAACCATATCGCCCTGACGTGGGAGATCAAAGGAGATCTGCCCAACCTTCTCGTTCATGCCAAACTGAACAATCTGAAAAAGAATACATGATTAGTGGTGCGCATCTGGTTTCGCTGACAGACTGACTTATAAAATGGCAGTATGTCTTCATACCGGCCTTAACCCCACACACTTCGCTGTAATACTACTCTTTAACTGGGCAAAGTTTACATGGCAGCCTTGTGCTGGCTGACTGGATGGGGTATTCTATGCAGACAGTGCAGCAATGGATAGCATTTTAAACTACTCAACTAGGGACACAAGACAAGAAGCCCACAGACAACATCTATGAAACCTGCAAGATACTTCTCCATGCAAGAGGGGAGGTAAAGAAGCAAGAAGGTTCTGACAGACTCAAGAATTTAAAACGCAAGCCCTCCAGGCTCTTCCTGGAAAGGGCAGTGTGTCAACCTGAGAACAAGTGATCCTGGAAGGGAGTTTGCATTTTCCTGTTCCCTGAAGCCACCAGGTCAAGCCTGGACCCTATGAGCCCCCAAAACTAAAATGCCCCACATTTAGAAGTTTCTAATTCTAAAATCCAAATTGACTAAAAAAGGCCCAGATGAAAGTGAGGAACAGGAAAACAGCCAAGAGAACTCAGAAAGCAGGAAGCCATATTTGTTATTATTATTATTTTTTTTAAAGATTTTATTATTTGAGAGAGAGCTAGAGAACACAAGGTGGTGGGGGGCAGAGAGAGAAGCAGGCTCCCCGCTGAGCAGGGAGCCTGTCATGGGGCTTGATCCCAGGACCCTGGGATCATGACCTGAGCCAAAGGCAGGCGCTCAATGGACTGAGCCACCCACAGACCCCTCAAATCTTTTTCAAAACAGTTTTTTTTTTTTTTTTTTTTTAAAGGGACGCTCTCTTGCTTGTTCACTCTCAAAAAAGACTTGAAAAAGTGACAGACCAGAAGAGCTGAGATACAGATAACAGGAGTTTCCAAAGAAAGTCATTTAAGTTCGGAAACAGCAAAACTACATTGTTTGGGGATGTATGCACCAGGGATAGGTAAGGAAAATGTGTGCATGACAATAACAAGTCAGGAGAGTGGCTGATCCAGCAGGAAGGGAGGGCACGAAGAAGGGATGCTCTTAGGGACAGCCCAGGGTACAGGCAATGCTGCACTGTGGGATCACAGAGGCCTATAACAGAGCTCTGAACTCTGCACATATGCTTTAGAGACTCTTGGTCACATGTATCCCCCATCTTTCAACAGTTCATTTGGGCCACTATGCTTTTATGGCCTCCAGCAGCACCTGCTTTTGCTAACCGGGAGAAAGAGGACTTTCCCTTTGATGAAAAAAGGTGAAAACAGTGCTCCACACAGGTTCCGCAGCAGCTGCGACAGAGGCGGCGCGCCCCCCTGGGGCAGTGAACCACACTGAAATTAAGTCCTGAGGCAGGGCGGTCCACCAGAGGCTAGTTTTGCAGTCTGGGAACTTTCAGAAATTTTCCCATATCAATTAACAGTAAGTGCTTCTTTGCTTTGAGCCATTTCGGCTCCCAAAAGGTTTCAAAGGAAGGCTTGACTTTCAGAGAGCGGGAGAAATCCATAAACTTTAATTGTTACACTACCAAAAAAAAGGAATTTTTTCTTGCCTGAAAAGCCTAAGCCAGTTAAACACAACAGTACTGTTTTAGAGCCAACCGCAAATGTCCATTTCTTGTGCAAATGTGGAAGAGCAAGGAAGAAACCCCCCCATTTCATCCACTTACTTGAGCATAGGCACTCTGGGTTACTTTTCTCAAGTCATCTTGAGCACCGGTTGTAATTCTCCCGAAGAAGATTTCTTCCGCCACCCGGCCCCCCAGGGTCATGCACATCCGGTCCAAGAGCTGCTCCTTGGTGTACAGGTACTGCTCTTTGGGTAAGTACTGAGCATAACCCAGTCCTTTGCCCCGAGGGATGATGGAGACCTGGCAAGTAGAAAACACACAAGATGCTGAGGATTCCACCACCAAATGCTGACCAGGGTGTTTATCTGCACATAAATAAGCTCGCTACTGAAACACAAACACAGCAGCTGGGCAACACATCAGGCTTGGCAAGACGAGATCCAGCAGTTGTTGACTATTTGGGGGCATATTTTCTCTTAGGAGAACTTCACCTTGAAGCTCTAGAAAGTCTTTCTTGTCTTTTTATAAAACACACTTGAAATGATTCGATCCTGATGGAAGGACAGTTGGTGAGGGAGGACTCCTGACAGCTCAAATACGGGCTAGGCGCCATTCAACTTCACGGAGCCCCAGCCACATCCTCCTTTACAGGACGAAGAGGAAGGCAGACCTAGATGCTCAGCGCCTTTATTTTCTCTCCTAGTGCTTTTTGCAACAGAGTAAATTCCTTAAATTTTTAAAAAATCAGCTTTACTAAGGGATAGTTTATATTCAGTAAACACATCCGTTTTAGGTTATAGTCCAGTGAGTTTTGACAAACACAACCTCCTCCGCAACAAAAAGACAGAAAATCTTTTCTTTGCTCTGCAAAGTTCTTTGGTACCTCTTTCTGCTCAGTCTTACCTAGCCCCCACCCCCGCCCCCAACCCCACCAACTCCAGCCCTGGCGCCGGAGATATGCGACCAGTCCCTATGGATTAGGCACAATTTCCGGCACTGCATATAAATGGAATCCTACAGTATGTACATTATTGTGTCTGGTTTCCTTCACTGTTTCTGAGATTTGCCCACACTGCCAGGTGTATTAATAGTTCATTCATTTTTACTGCTGGGTAGCATTCCATTGTGTAAACAAACCAAACATCCGTTTCATTCTCAAGGAACATCAGGGCGGTCTCCAGTTTAGTGCTATTATGGATCAAGCAGTAAAAGTCTTTGTGTGGACATGTTTTTATTTCTCTTGAGTGATTATATAGGAGACTGGTTGTACAGAAGCACTTACCTTTTTTTTTTTTTTTTTAAGATTTTATTTATTTATTTGACAGACAGAGATCACAAGTAGGCAGAGAGGCAGGCAGATAGAGAGGGGGAAGCAGGCTCCCTGCCGAGCAGAAAGCCTGATGTGGGGCTCGATCCCAGGACCCTGGGATCATGACCTGAGCTGAAGGCAGAGGCTTTAACCCACTGAGCCACCCAGGCGCCCCAGAAGCGTTTACTTTTGTAAGAAGCTGTCAAACTGTTTTCAACATGGTTATACCATTTCACATTCCCATCAGCAACGGATGAGAGCTCCAGCTAGACTGACATTCGCCAACACTTAAGACTGACTTTTTACTTCAGCCATTCCAGTGGGTATGTGGTGGTATTTCACTGTGGTTTAATTTACACTTTCCCAAAAACTAATGAAACTGAGTATCCTCATGTGCTTAATGTCCATTTGTATACCTTCAGATCTTTTGCCCATGATTTCACTGGGTTGCTTATTTTTGAGTTTTAATAGGTTTTTTTTTTTTTAACTTATTCTAGGTATAAGTCCTTTGTCATATACCTATATTGCACGTTTTTCCAGAGTATGTGGCTTGCTCTTCATTTTCTTAATAGTGTCTCTCAAAGACAAAACATTTTCAGTTTTGCTGAGATCCCATTTATCAACTTTTTCTTTTGTGGTTCATGCTTTTTGTGTACTAGGACATTTTTGCCTATCTAAGGTCACAAAGATTTTAACTTGCATTTTCCTCCAGAACTTTATTGTTTTAGCTATTACAATCTATTTCAAATTAATTTTTTACATATGATCTGAGAGTCAACGTTAGCTTTTTTCCCCCCACATGAACACTAAGTTGCTAGAATCGTTTGTTGGTAAGATAATCCTCCCCGCCTTCAATTATTACTTTGGGACCTCTGCTGAAAATCTATTAGTCGATTATGTGTGAGGGTCTATTTCTGGGTCTATTTCTATTCCAACCCACTGATCTGTTCAGTCCCTTCTGCAATACTAATCTTCTTTACTTTAGCTATATACAAGATCTTAAAATAGGCAATGTAACTCCTTCGAACTCCATTGTTTTGGCTATTCTAGTTGACCTGATTTCTGTATAAATTTTAGATCTGCTTATCAATTTCTCCAAAAAAGTCTGCTACGTTTAAAACAGAGATTGCACTGTTACTATACATGAATCTGCGGAGAACGGTGATCATAACATTGCAGGGACACAGTATATCTCTTTCTTTTTTTAAGATTTTATTTGTTTGACAGAGCGAGCAAAAGAATGAGTGGAAGGAGAGGCAGAGGGAGAAGCAGACTCCCTGCTGAGCAGGAAGCCCAATGTGGGTCTTGATCCCGGCATGACTTGAGCCACAGGCAGACACTTAACCGACGGAGCCACCCAGGTGTCCCTATATCTCTATTTTTATTTAGGTCTTATTTCGTTTAGTGTACAGATCCTACAAGTACCTCAATAAACGTATCCCTACATACATTTGGCCTGGCCATGTTCATGTTTTTAGATGCTGCTGTAAATGAAACTGAATTTTTAAAATTTCATTTTCTGATTGTTCATGGCTAATATACAGAAATACAACTGATTTTTGTATATGGATCCTGAATTCTGCAACTTGTTAATTTCCCTTACTGGTTCTAGCCGCTTCTCTGCAGATTATCTAAGGTGGTTATTTATGTATGTATGTATTTATTTTTTTTAAAGTGAACTCTACCCCAACATGGGGCCTGAACGCAAGACTCCACGGTCAACAAGAGTGGTACCCTCCACCAAGTGAGCCAGCCAGGTACCCCTATTCCACACACTTTAATGTTATCTTCTCTGTGGTCCCCTTGCTTCAGGGGGATCCCCCTCCATTTCCAGAAGTCCCCTGACATCACAAGTCAGATTATGGCTTCCTGTTCCTTGTGCTGCACCAGTCTGGGGACCGCACTCAGTTGAAAAAGCAAAAATTTACCAATCTCACTTGGTACACCCATCTTTCAGGAGATTTCCCTTTGGCCTCTGCTCTCTTTTTTTTTTTGCCAGGCTCTCTGGGTTCTCCTGTGCAAGCACAGTGTAGTGGTGAGCCAGGGAGCTGGGCAGTTTCTACTTGGACTTGGGTCTAACTCCTCTGTAGCTTTCTTGCTTCCAGGATTTTCCTATTAAATTTCCAATATTCTTCAAATTCTGAATTCCTTCCTCTGCCACCTCAATGTATAGATAAGACCAGCTTTTTCCATCGCTGTGGCCCTAGAAAAAACCCTTCAGGGAAGGAAGCCACGAGCTCCCAATTCTAACCCACTGCAGCTACTGGTTTGCAAAAGGAAACTCTCCTCCAGCTTTGGTCTGCTTTGGACACTGTTTGGTCCTTTAAATAACAATTTTCTTTCCAAACTTTGTAACTTCTCTGCAGGAGGGTTTATATAACCCCTTCATCCCACCATCATTACCAGAAGTCTTGGCCGAATTTTATGTACCTATCCTTAGTGGGAATGCAATCTTCTCCTCAGGTAACTGCTCACAGGATCAGCTGGCTGGCCTACTGTTCAGCACAAACCGCTTTACCTTTAGAAGTGGGTCTGCATGTTCCAGGTACCACCCGGCAACCGCATGACCTGCCTCATGGTATGCCACGGTCTTCTTCTCCTCGGGCTGCAGAACCTGGGTTTTTTTCTCTAAGCCTGACAAAATAACACCGAAACGTCAAAAAACCACTGCCTCAGTGGCACCGACATAAAAAGACAGTTATACAATCTACACACTGGCTTATCTAAAAGGTGATTTAGCGACTATGATAATTTGTAAATTCCCCACCACGGTCAGGCTTAAAGGACCAACTCCAAAATACACCCAGCCACTTGCAAAATGCATTCACGACCCCAAGGCCCACTTTTTTCCTAACTCTCCCACTCTTCTGAGCCATCTAACTTGTTTTGGGAAATAGAAATGCAAAATAAAATTCAGCACTTAGGTCAACTTAAAATTCAGAGAAGACAAAGAGGTCTGGAATGATCTCCTTTTTAATCCAGGTCCTTGGAATTAACAAGCACTGGGCAAACAAACATGCAGGAGACTGCTTGCTGCCTGTTCGTGGTGTAACGCATGCAAGTGAGGAGGAACGGAGCTGGCTGAAGATGGGAAAATACCAAGTCAGCAAGCTGGCCAGGCCAATGCTATGGCACCTGCCACAGTAATCAACTGGCCCAGGGGGTTCCAGCAGGGGAGACCTGAGAAAATAAACCCAAGAGACACCCCCTGTGTTGACTATACAGCAGGCGGACCCCCTAGTCCAAGTCCAAGTCTTCTCTGGCCTGGATCAAGGTGGATACTAAACCTCCTTTTGCCCTCTGTACCACAGAAATGAACTACACCATTTGTACTAACACAAATTGTCACACTGTGACAAAAGTAGCTTTGCTGTGTTCAAGTAACACATCTGAGAGAATTTCTCAAATGATAACATATTGAGTCAGAAAGATTAAAAAAAAAAAAAAGAGTGCTATGTTCCCAATGACCTAACCAAGACAATAACAGAGCTGGAAGGGCAGAGATTGATAAAAGGTGAGTTACTAAGTAGAGACAAGCAGTTCTTGCTTACCTGAGAAAAACAAGAACTCTGACCCACCCCCTGGTTTATCCCTGAAGTTTTCATTTTCCCAGGAGGCATACTATAGAACAATGGCTCGTGGCTGGTTTACAGCAGCTGAGCTGGGAGCGGGTGTCTGTGTACCTCAGAGCGAGGCCCCTCCTGGATGTGCCACCTTGATGTCTTTCACACTGAGCACTGACTCTTCCCCCCACCTAAAAGGCACAGACACATACGCGGCTCTCACCTGCCTCTACAGTGAACTGCTTTAATTCCACTAACAACTCCGTCAATTTAGATTTTTTCCTTTCAATAACAAATTTCTAGAATAAGTAGTCCATTCATTCGTTCAAGGGTTATTTAGGTAGCACCTAATCCAGGTCAGACACACTGCTATACTAGCCTCTAGAGATCATTGCTGGAATCTCTATTAGTTTGGCATCCACTCAATTGAAACTGTCATGACAGAAATCACCAAGAAGAATCTCATTGCCAAATCCAAGGTCATCCTCCTCAATGTTCTCACATCACCTGATTCCAATGACAAGTGCTTTATAAACGTGTCTTTGCCCTTATCTTCCATTTCTTCTGACCTCCTGGGTTTCCTTTCATGGCATCTACTCCTTGTCTTTTTCCCTGATGCGCTCTCCGGGCCTGTGGCACACAAGCTCTGGTGACTCCGCTGGCTCACTTTTCTCCCCTCTGCCGCCAAATGCAGGCAGTGTTTACTGTGTGGGCCCGTCCCCTGGAGTGCTCTCACCCACCTCCACACCATGGGAACCACACACTGTGGTGCTGGGGTGCTGCAGAGTTCCACGTGGACAGCCTGCCCCATCTCCAATTCTGCCCATCTCATCTTCTGCCAAGTTGGCTGCCTCTTGAAGCACCCCATTCTTCCCAAGGCCAGTGAGACTGTCTTTTTTTTTTTTGGCCTATTGCCACTGGGACCACTTATGCTAAAATCCACTATCTCACGTTAATGACTACAAGGTTTTCTGCCTTCTGATGCTTCCCCCTTCTTCAATGTCAGACTCCTTTTATTTAAAATATCATCGATTATGCTACTCAATGACTCCAGAAAAATCCCATGTTAGTTCAATACTGGACACAGAACAAGAGTTTAAAAAGCCCTTGACCTTAACATTGAAGGATTTCTAAAATCTAGACCCAAGCAGCTATTTCCAGCTTTACTTCCTTCTCAAAGGAACTTAAGCCTGACTGGTTTACTTTCCCACCCCTGCTACCAACCGCCTTCTGTTCTTGCCTCTCTGACACCAACCTCTTCTTTCAGGTGAGCCTGGTTTAAATCCTGCCTCTTCTGCAGAGCCCTACCTGACCACAGTGCCCTTCACTTCTTTGAATGCCCAAGTTCTGGAATTGCTAGTTAGCTTTTTACAGGTATTTAAATTATAAGCTCCCTAGAAAGCTGGGAAAACACGTTATGTATGTCCCCATAACAGAGAGCACATTTAAATCATGCAGTACAATTTAAAACAGAAAGGTTGCAAGCATTTTCAAAACACTAGACCAGTAAAATTCCGGGGTAGACACCTTGCTGCTTGGGTGTGGGTCAGGTATGGTATGGGATGCTGTCTGTCTCAGACTCCCCCAAACCAACAGCATCCACCTCTACCAGACTGTGGCGGGGGCGGGGGGGGCCACCCTCACATCACTGAGGGAACATAGCAGGGGCATGGTAACCCCAAGCTGGGTGGAGAGACTTTGCTTCTAGATCTTGCCAAAACAAAGAAACCCATGGCCTCAAACTCATTTTATCAGCCTTTTGACTTGAGGTACATTCAGTTTGCTTACCGCCAATCACTCGCTCAATCGCTTGTTCAAAGTGTTTCTGATTTATGGAATCTGAGAGGTGTCTCGCAGCTATCAGAGCCGCTTCGTTACAGACATTAGCAACATCAGCTCCTACAAAACAAATGTGCAAAACAGCTTACCCACCAAATACACTCGGACTGACTAGTCACACATTATGGATGACCACATTCAGTTTCTCAACCAGCAACAGACTTTTGAAAAAGGGTTTAATGTAATATAATTCAGTTTGATTCATAACCCCAAGCTGTTCTAGCAGTATTCAGAATAACGTGGTACAATCCTGGCCCTTTGAACTAAGGTGCAAGTATTAGTAGTAGTCAGCAGATAATTACGGGCAGCTACTTTTATAGGCAAGATGGCTCATACAACAGTTACCTATTTAAAAATACCCGTTAATTAACTTAGTTCTATGAGCTCTGCTGGGAGAGTGACTAATGTGAGTATTAGGCAACAAGCTGAAATATAATGAAAACATAAGCAGTGCACTCAATTAAATAACAAAAGTTAAATATGTGAAGCTTGCCAAATGCTTTCTAGATCCATAAGTCTTTTTCTAACAGATTTATTTATATATATATATATATTTATTTATTTAATTTGAGAGCGAGAGTGAGAGTGAAAGAGTGCATGACCGGGGGTCGAGGGGTGGGCTGAAGAGGGAGAAGCAGGCTCCCTGGATGTGGGGCTGGATCCCAGGACCCTGGGATCATGACCTGAGCCGAAGGCAGACACTTAACCAACTGAGCCACCAGGTGCCCCCAGAGTCTCTTAAAATTCACGTTTCAGATAAAGTATATGGTTAACTCAAATAAGTTATAACATGTGTATGTACTCAATAAACACTGAAATGTTATAAATTCCAAAGACCAAAGAATAAAAACAAGTAAAAAGATTAGGACCCTGGGACATTTAAGATGCCTACCTTCTAACCATACACTTCCGTATATAACCCTCTCAGACTTTCCACACGTTCCTTTTTAAGAAAGGCTCACATTTTACATGTAAAAACTCTGGAATAAGCACATGCCAAGATGCTCAACATCACTAGTCATTAGAGAAATGCCAATCAAAACGGTGACACCACCAGGGTGGCTACAATCAAACAGACAGGCAATGACCAGCACTGGCAAGAATGTGGCAAACTGGAATCCGCAGACACTGCTGGCGAGAATGTGGCACAGCCGCTTTGGAAAACAGTTTGGTAGCTCCTCAAAAAGTGATTCAGCAGCACTATTCCTAGGTATATAACCAGAAGAACGGAACGTACATCCACACAAAAATCTAGACACCAACGTTCAAATCAGTATTATCTCTAAGAGCCAAACGATGGAAACAAATGATGGATAAAGATGTGGTCTAGCCACACAATGGAACATTATCCAGCCGGAAAAAGGAACAGAGTGCTGACACATTCTGCAACACGGCTGAACTCTGAAAACACTACACCAAGTGAAAGAAGCCAGGCAGAAAAGATCACATGTTGTGTAATTCTTTTTGTATGAAATGTCCAGAATAGGAAAATCAATAGAAACAGAAAGTAGGTGAGGGGTGGCCTAGGGCTGGGGGTGGAGCGAGTGATTGCTAATGGATTCTTCTGCGGTGATGAAAATGACCTAAAATGAGACTACAGTAGTTACAGTGAAACCTTGTAAATACACGAAAAACCACTGAATCGTACACTTTACAATTCACAGATGAATTTTATGGTATGTGAATTTTGTCTCAACAGAGTTTAAAAAAACCTCATGAGGCACCTGGGTAGCTGAGTTGGTTGAGTATCTCTTGTTTTTTTTTTTTTTTGAAGATTTTATTTATTTGGCAGAGAGAGATCATAGGTAGGCAGAGAGGCAGGCAGACAGAGAAGGGGAAGCAGGCTCCCCACTGAGCAGAGAGCCTGATGGAGGGCTCAATCCCAGGACCCTGAGATCATGACCCAAGCCGAAGGCAGAGGCTTAACCCAATGAGCCACCCAGGCGCCCCTGAGTGTCTGACTCTTTGATTTCAGCTCCGGCTGTGATCTCAGGGCGGTGAGATCCAGCCCCACGGCAGGCTCCTATTCACTGGGGAACCTGCCTGAGATTCTCCCTCCTTCTGCCCGCCCGCTCAACCAAGGGCTCATGTGCACGCTCTCTCAAACAAATAAATAAATGAATCTTAACAACTATAAAAAACCCAAAACCTACATACAAATAACCCAGAGGCAGAAGGAAGAGGGTGGGGTTCACCATGAATTAATAATTATTCCTAAAGCTAATAGGTGATGCATGCAGAGGGGTTCATCACACTATTTTCTCAACTTCTGCAGATGTTTGAAATTTCCCACAATAAAAAGGTAAAATTATACACTGAAGAAGCCCAAGGTGAGAGGTAAAAGTAAACTGGTATCTGGCAAATGTCTCTGACCTAAAGGACTTCAACACACAGCAGGCTCTGTTCCACTCACCCGAAAATCCTGGAGTCAAGGATGCAAGTTTTCTGGCCAATTTCTCCTTTTCCAGGGCGCTGTCCAGTTTTAGTGGTCTGAGGTGAACTTTGAAAATAGAGGCTCTTCCTTTTATGTCAGGTGGTCCTTGAAAAATTATTTTTAAGGGGAAAAAAAAATCACAGTGAAACAGTCATATCTCTCCTCAAAAGAACTGGACTGAACCCAATGAAGATCATCTCACCAATAAAGATTTGCCTATCAAAGCGCCCTGGCCGCAACAGTGCTGGGTCTAGAATATCTGGTCGATTGGTGCCTGCCAAAATGACGACGTTTGTTGTTGTGTTAAAACCTAAAGAGACAATAACAAAAATGCAAGACTTAAAGCTTTAATAAAGCATCATTTTTCTAAACACAAATATGAAAGATTTTAATTTATATGACTATAATTGAGAATATGTTGTCCATTTTTTTGAATGCTTAAAAAATTTAAAGATACATTTTCTTTATTTGAGAGACAGTGTGTGCACCCAAGAGTGAGAGTGCATGAGTGGGAGAAGGGGCAGAGGGAGAGAGAGAAGCAGACTCCCCACTGAGCAGGGAGCCCCGGGATGGGCTTGATCCCAGAATCATGAGATCGTGACCTGAGCTGAAGGCCAATACTTACCAGGGACCTTCATCATTTTTTAAATATTTTTAAACCAGTGAGATCAGAGGTGACTGGCTGGCTCAGTCAGTTGAGTGTCAGCCTTTTGATTTCACCTCAGGTCATGATCTCTCTGGGTCCTGGGATCGAGCCCCACCCATGTTTGGCTCTGCGCTCAGTGCAGTCTGCTTGAGATTCTCTCCCTCTGTCCCTTCTTCAGCTTAAGCTCGCTGGCTCTCTCTCACTAGTAAGTAAAATCTTTAAAAAAATAAAAATAAAATCAATACGATTAAATTTGCAAACAATCTGTCTAACCTCCCTGGGTCACGGGACAACCCAATGAATATCTGATGACAAGTATGAAACTCCACCTCCAACCTCTCAGCCAGGTTCACCTTACTCGGTTCTATCAGCCACTTCGCAAATGTCAATGCCTTGGCTATAGAGCCTTCACCCTCAGGACCCTGGTCCCAAAAGAGCCCTGGTACTGGTACCCCAAAACATGGCTCTACATGGATTGACCACCACAGAGCAAGGGAAGAGCTCTACTTCTTTGTCTGGATACACTCAGACCTTGTTTTACTGCACTCTGCTTTCCTGCACTTTATACGTACTGTATTTCTTTTCTTTTCTTTTTTTTTTTGTAATTTGACAGATATCACAAGCAGGGAGAGAGGCAGGCAGAGAGAGAGGGGGGGAAGCAGGCTCCCCGCTGAGCAAAGAGCCTGATGTGGGGCTCGATCCCAGGACCCTGGGATCATGACCTGAGCCCAAGACAGAGGCTTTAACCCACTGAGCCACCCAGGTGCCTGCCCTTTTTTTTTTTTAAAAGATTTTATTTATTTATGTGACAGACAGAGATCACAAGCAGGCAGAGAAGCAGACAGAGAGAGGAAGGGAAGCAGGCTCCCCGCCGAGCAGAGAGCCCAAAGCGGAGCCTGATCCCAGGACCCTGAGACCGTGATCTGAGCCGAAGGCAGAGGCTCTAACCCACTGAGCCACCCAGGCGCCCTACATACTGTGTTTCTTACAAACTGAAGGTCTGTGGCAACCCTAGTTTCAGCAATCTATCAGTGCCATTTTTCCAACAGTATTTGATCACTTTGTGTCTCCATCACATTTTGGTAATTGCAGTACTTCAACATTTTCATTATTATTATTGTTATCATTATTTAAAAGATTTTATTTGAGAGAAAGACAGAACAAGTCTGGGAGAGGCAGAGGGAGAAACAGACTCCCCGCTGAGCAGGAAGCCTGACTTGGGGCTCGAGCCCAGGAGCTGAAGGCAGACACTTAACCAACTGAGCACCCAGGCACCGCATTTTCATGATTATATTTGCTGCGGTGACATATGATCAGTAATCTTTAATGTCACTATAGTGACAGTTTTAGGGCACCACAAACTGCACCCATATAAGTGAACTTTATTGATAAATACTGCGTGTGTTCTGACTGTTCCAGCGACAGGGTGTTCCCTATCTCTCTCCCTCTCCTCGGGCATCCCTATTCCCTGAAACAACAATATTAAAATCAGGCCAATTAATTACCCTACAGAGGCCTCTAAGTGGAAGTGAAAGGAAGCGTCATGTGTCTCTCACTTTACACGAAACGCTAGAAATGATTAAGCTCGGTAAGGAAGGCACGTTGAAAGCTGAGACAAACTGCAGACTGAAAGCTAGGCCTCTTGTGCCAAGCAGTTAGCCAAGAAGTGAACGCAAAGGGAAAGTTCCTGAAGGAAATTAAAACGCTACTCCAGTGGATACACAATGACAAGAAAGCAAAACAGTTTTAGTTGCTGACATGGAGAAAGTCTGAGTGGTCTGGATAGAAGAGCAAACCAGCAACAAGGTTCCCTTGAACCAAGGCCTAATCCAGAGCCAGGCCCTGAGTTTCTTCAATTCTGTGAAGGCAGAGAGAGGTAAGGCAGCTGCAGGAGGAAAGATGGAAGCTGCCACAGGGTGGTTCGTGAGGTTTAAGGAAAGAAGGTGCGTAACATAAAAGGGCAAGATGAGAAGGAAAAGCCGATGTGGAAGCTGCACCAAGTGATCCGGAAGGTCTCACTGAGACAGTGCAAGAGGGCGACGACATTAACACCTTTAGATGTAGACAAAGCGGCCTCATGTTGGAAGAAGATGCCGTCTAAGACTTTCATAGCTACAGAGGAGGAGTCAATGCCTGCCTACAAAGCCTCAAAGGACAGGCTGACTCTCTCGTTCGCTGCTAATGCGGCTGGTGACTTTACATTGAAGCCAGAGCTCACTGACCATTCTGAAAATCCTGAGGCCCTAAAGAATCATGCTAACTCTGCTTGTGCTCTAGAAATGGAACAACAAAGCCCAAGGACAGTACATCTGTTTACAACACAGTTTACTGAATATTTTAAGCCCACAGTTGAGAAAGCAACTTGGAAAAAGATTCCCTTCAAAATACTACTGCTCACAGACAATGCCCCGGTCACCCAAGAGCTCTGATGGGGACGTAGAGATTAACGTTGTTTCACACCTGCAAACACAACAGCCATTCTGTAGCCCATGGATCAAAGAGTAATTTGAACTTATTTAAGTCTTTTTTTTTTTTTTAAGATTTTATTTATCTATTTGACAGACAGAGATCACAAGCAGGCAGAGAGAGAGGGGGAAGCAGGCAGAGAGAGAGGGGGAAGCAGGCTCCCCGCTGAGCAGAGAGCCTGATGTGGGGCTTGAGCCCAGGACCCTGGGATCATGACCTGAGCCGAAGGGAGAGGCTTTAACCCACTGAGCCACCCAGGGGCCCCTAAGTCTTATTTTTTAAGAAATACATTTTGGTGGGCTATTGCTGCTGTAGATAGCAGGAAGGAAGGAGGGATTCCCCATTAAGAACATTTGTGATTTGGGGCGCCTGGGTGGCTCAATGGGTTAGGGCCTCTGCCTTCGGCTCAGGTCATGATCCCAGGGTGCTGGGATCGAGCCCCGCGTCGGGCTCTCTGCTCGGCGGGGAGCCTGCTTCCTCCTCTCGCTCTCTCTGCCTGCCTCTCTGCCTGCTTGTGGTCTCTATCTATCAAATAAAAAAAATCTTAAAAAACAAAAAAAAAACCATTTGTGATTCATGGGAAGAGATCAAAATATCAACATTGCCAAGAGTTTGGAAGAAGCTGATTCTAAATCTCATGGATGACTTTAAGGGGCTGAGGACTTGAGTGGGGGTAGTAACTACAGATGTGGTGGGAATAACAAGAGAACGAGAATTGGAAGTGGACCTGAAGAGGTAATGAATTGCTGTGATCTCATGATAAACCTTTAATGGACGAGGAGCTGCTTCTTACGGATGAGTGAAGAAACTATTCCTGGTAAAGGTGCTGTGAAGACTGTTGAAATTACAGTAAAGTAAGGCACTGGCAGGCTCAGCTGGTGGAGCATGTGACTCCTGATATTGGGGTTACGAGTTCGAGCCCCACAAAGGGTGCAGAGATTATTGAGAAGTAAGAGCTTTAAAAAAAAAAAAAGTGGGGGAGGGACACCTGGGTGGCTCAGTGGGTTAAAGCCTCTGCCTTCAGATCAGGTCATGATCTCAGGGTCCTGGGATGGAGCCCGCATCGGGTTCTCTGCTCAGCACGGAGCCTGCTTCTCCCTCTGTCCCTCCTCCTGCCCCACTTGGGCGCTCTCTCTCTCTAATAAACTTTAAAACTTGCCACACCCACCCAGCCTTCAGCAGCCACCACCCTAATCAGTCAGCAGCTGTCAACATGGAGGCAAGATCCTCCACCAGCAAAAAGATTACAAATCACTGCAAGGTCACATAAGGGTCAGCATTTTTCAGCTGTAAAGCACTTTTTAATTAAAAAAGGTACATTTTTTTAGACACCTACTGCACTTGCTAGACTACATATAGTGTAAACATAACTTTTATATGCACTGGGAAACCAAAACATTCAACTCGCTTTATTACAATACTTTTTACAGCGGTGGTCTGGTACTGAACCCGCAGTTATCTCTGAGGAGTGCCTGAACAATGGCCAGCTCAGTCACATAAAGCAGTTCAATACTCAGTACTGTACTGCCCTCTCTGAGCACACAACAGCATTCATGTATCTTACAGCGGGGAGCATTCTTACATCCTACAAACTAGCTTTCCTAATAAAAGAAAAAGCTAACTAATGTGGAAAGATTGCTACTCTCTTAAGAGGAGTATTCAAAATCTGCCCAATTTACACTTGGTTATACGTGGGTTTTCCTGATGTTTCAGAATCATAAATGGTTTTAAGAATGAGACTATCAGGGCACCTGGGCGGCTCATCTGGTTAAGCATCTGACTCTTGATTTCGGCTCAGGTCATTCAGGGTCGTGAGATCAAGCCCAGCGTTGGGCTCCCCACTCACAAGGAGCCTGCTCGAGATTCTCTCTCCATCTCCCTCTGTCCTTCCCCTACCCTCCACTTCATGCTCACTCTGTAAAATAAATACATTTTAACAAAAAAAAAAAAAAAAAAAAAAAAAAAAAAAAAAAAAAAAAAAGAGGGGCACCTGGGTGGCTCAGTCAGTTAAGCATCTGACTCTTGGTTTCCACTCGGGTCATGATCTCAGGGTCATATGACTGAGCTCCATCTTGGACTTTGCTCAACTCAAAGTCTGCTTGAGATTTTTTTCTGCCCCTCCCCTGCTCTCTCAAATAAATCTTAAAAAATCTTAAAAAAAAAAATGGAATTATGATTCTTTTGTGGATCATTTCACCAATTTTTCTCTTATTCAACACCAGGTACAAACACCATCTTAATGCCAATATTAAGTTATGGCAGGCTGCTAGGTAAGAATATTTTGCTATTATCTGTACTGGTACAGAACTTTTTTAAAAAAGGGCTATTTGGGGGCGTCCAGGTGGCTCAGTGGGTTGGGCCTCTGCCTTCGGCTCAGGTCATGGTCTCAGGGTCCTGGGATCCAGCCCTGCATCGGGCTCTCTACTCAGCCAGGAGCCTGCTTCCCCTTTTTTCTCTGCCTGCTTCTCTGCCTATTTGTGATCTCTCTCTCTCTGTCAAATAAATAAATACAATCTTTTAAAAAAAAATCTACGGGACGCCTGGGTGGCTCAGTTGGTTAAGCAGCTGCCTTCAGCTCGGGTCATGATCCCAGCGTCCTGGGATCGAGTCCCGCATCGGGCTCCTTGCTCGGCAGGGAGCCTGCTTCTCCCTCTGCCTCTGCCTGCCACTCTGTCTGCCTGTGCTTGCTCTCTCTCTCTCTCCGAAAAAAAAAAAAAAAAAAAAAAAAAAAAAAAAAATCTATACTATCAACATAAGGATTCTCACTTAATTTTTTTAGATTTTATTTATTTGACAGAGAGAGAGAGCACAAGCAGGGGAGCAGCAGGCAGAGGGAGAGGAAGAAGCAGACTCCACATTGAGCAGAAAGCCCAATGCAGGGGTCAAATCTCAGGACCCTGAGATCACGACCTGAGCCAAAGGCAGACGCCCAACGGACTGAGCCACCCAGGCATCCTCTCACTTTAGATACATGGAAAACAACTAAAAAGTGTAGTTTAAAATATGGAAGACCTTCAAGATGGCAGTGGCTGGGTGGCTGACTGGCAGACAGAGGTGAAGGCCCCTACGAGGTAGAAGAGGCAGAGAATCCTCCCCTCCCCACTTCTCGCAATCCCAGGAGCCCAGCAAAAGTGTTGTTTTTGTTTTGTTTTAATGAACAAGTAAACCATACAAGTTGTCAGCATGGGACGGAGATCTACATAATCCACCAAGAGTGGAAAATTTATGAACCCCACAGACCAACCCTGAAAAGAAGCCCAAAGAGAGAATTAAAGAACAGAAACAGTGCATGACGGTAAGAGCTAGAGCTTTGAAGTCAAAGGATCCCAAACGGGTTATCCAGGAAATGGAGAAACTGGATGTGCAGCAACCACAGTTAAATGCGAAGGTGCTGAAAGACAAGCGTAAAGAGCTGCGTAAGACCACTGGATATACTATTCTACGACTCTAAGAAAATGAGAATTCAGACGTTTACGAAGAATTGAGAAAGCTAGAAGTAGAATATGAACAGAAGAGGGCTCAATTTAGCCAGTATTTTGATGCTGTCTGGAATGCTCAGCCTGTGAAGTGGAGAACATTCCCTTCCCAGCTCTGGCCCAGGCTCCTTCCACCATCTTGATCCAGGACATTCCACTTCCTGGTGTCCAGCCACCCTCCATCCTTAAAAATACCTCAGCCAATGACCTCCAACATGGGCAGTTTCTATACCTCCTCTTCTCGGACATGATGTGCCACGTTTGCCCCTGGCAGAAAACCTCCTGCCCCCCCGCAGTCTACCACCTCGAGTCTTCCCAAAGTATGGCCATAAAGGGGGCTTTGCCCTAGATCTTCCCCCTGTAGGCAGGAGGAAGACATGTCAAATAGCCCCAAACTAGCTCAACGGGGTCATGATGATGAGGTTTCCTACAACAGTCAAGATGACCAGTACCCCGAGGGCGCGGATCAAGAGAAGCGCGAGGGCTGTACTGATGACTGTGACACTGAGAGGTCAGACAGGGAGAGTGCAGGGGGTGAAACTGCACACCCCGGTGATGACAGACACAACAATGAAGAAAAAAAAGTCAGGTCTGAGTTAAGATTTATACATATGCCCGGAAAATCAAGGAAGAAAAAGAACACGAAGGAGCTGACCCCTCTTCAAGCCATGAGGCTTCAAATGGCAGAAGAGGAAATCCCTGAGGGACAAGAAGCAGAAGAATTTTCCAAGGATGAGGACAAGGAGGATTCTGAGGATTCTGAAGCAGAAAAGCAATCACAAAAACAGCGTAAAGAGGAATCTCGTGTTCTGATGGCACATCACTGCAGCCAGCCCTCCCTCTAGTCTGTCCCTCCTTCTCAGACCCAAGCACCTCCCATGCCAGGACCACCTCCTGGACCGCTTCCGGGAGCTCCTCCATTCCTGAGAGCACCTGGAATGCTGAGACTCAGGATCTTTACCCTGACTTTTGCCTCCAGGCCCACCATCAGGACAGCCCACTGGCCCTCTCCCAGGCCCACCTCCTCAGGGACCCTCATCAAGGCTACCTCCCCCTGCACCTCCAGGTATCCGTCCACCAAGTCCTGGCATGAAGCACCCACCTTTGGTGCCTCCACTTGGACCTGCCCTACGTTGTCCCGCCAGCTCCCTTGCTGGGCTCCCCCCAACTTGATTCAGCGACCCAAGGTGGATGATACAAGTGCAGCCACCAATGAGAAGAAAGCCACGGCAACCATTAGCGCCAAGCCACAGATCATTAATTCCAAGGCAGAGATTATCTGATTTGTGCCCACTGTGTTAAGGGTACATTGGGAGAAAAAATTTGCTACTCTTCAAAGAAAGTCAGAGGATGTGCCTCTGGCCAAAGCAGCTCCCAAATCTGGTCCACCCGTTCCTGTCTCAGCACAGGCTAAGGATGATATTTCTGAAGCTTCCATGAAAGGGATGGAAGGGCTACTGCGACAGCTTTTAATGCCGGAGCAGGTTTCTGTATGCATCAGTGGTTTGGGGAAAGAGGATCTTACTACACTTAATGAAAGAGTGACTTTGACTGTTAAGGTATTCTTTAAAAAAAAAAATTTTTTTTTAAGATTTTATTTATTTATTTGACACAGAGAGAGATCACAAGGAGGCAGAGAGGCAGGCAGAGAGAGGGGGGGGGAAGCAGGCTCCCAGCTGAGCAGAGAGCCCGAAGCGGGGCTCGATCCCAGGACCCTGAGATCATGACCTGAGCCGAAGGCAAAGGCTTTAACTCACTGAGCCACCCAGGCGCCCCTACTGTTAAGGTATTCTTAAATTAAAATTTAGGATAGTTTAAGCCCTAAAGTTTAAACTGTGTTCAGAATTTACTGCACCTACGAGAGGACTACTTCATTCAGAACAGGCTGGTTATTGAAGCAGTGCTAACATCCTCTCCCTCTCATACACCGTTTTCATCCTGTTTGTTCCCCTTCTCCAATTCTTTGGAAACTTGTGACTGGAGGAACCTTGTTATTTCTTTCACTCTCTTCTTGTGTGCGGTGGGCACTGGGGTAGAGATTTCTGAAAAAAAAAAAGTTTATTGCACCCAATCTCGCCTTCTGTGTTTGAGTCATTTTAATATTTTCTTGTAAATATTTTTGTGATCCATTAGTGAAATGGACCACAATGTCAATTTCTAATACAAAGCAAGATATGTAGAAAGAAAACATATAATGCTTTGATTAAAATTATTTCCCTCTGACCTACACTTTGAGTGTTTCATGGAATAAATGTTCTACACCAAGAAAAATAAAATAAAATACGAAAGACTTAAATATTCACCGTCCATCTCCACGAGCAGCTGATTGAGTGTGTTCTCCTGCTCACTCTGCCCCCCAAAGTTGCCTCTTCCTCTTTTCCTTCCCACGGCATCTATTTCATCAATGAAGAGAATGCAGGGGGCATTCTTGCGAGCAAGGGCAAATAAGTCTCGGACCTGGATAAAAATATAAACATTAGAGTCACTTGATAAGTGAATATTATTTACCTCCTATTAAAATTAAGCATCATGCTTCCATCTAATAGGAAATCTTTCTGTTAACATACTATACTGTATAGTACATATTTAAGAACTTATAAGCAAGGAAGTGGCAAATAAAGTTGGTGGGTAACTGTCTTAGGGTGAGCAAACATTATTTCTACAGTATCGTAAGATACTGTATATACCATAGGCACTAACAATATCTGTTATTTTTATAGCAACTTAATACTACACATTTTTGCCCTACAAAAAGGTAACACTGTAGGGGTGCCTGGGTGGCTCAGATGGTTATGCCTCTGCCTTCAGCTCAGGTCATGGTCCCAGGGGCCTGGGATTGAGCCCTGCGTCGGGCTCCCTGCTCAGTAAGGAGTTTGCTTCTCCCTCTTCCTCTGCCATTCCCTCTGCTTGTGCTCTCTGGCTCGCTCTGTCAAATAAATAAAATAAATAAAATCTTTAAAAAATAAAAAAAGATAATGCTGTAGAACTGTAGACTTTATATTCAGATTAAAAGTTCAAACTACTCTGGGGTTTGCATTTCATGCCCAAGGCAGCTGCTAACAAGCAGACATGCACTAACAGATCTAGGCAGTACACATACACACAGTGAAGGCAGTGACTGAGCCACGCCCCCACAGGGATCACCCCACAGCTTAGACAGCCCATGTCCTGCCCTCAGCCCTGCTGTTGCTAGAGCAGGTGTGAGGCCCCCGCACTTATATTCTGTCCTACTAAACATGTCCTTTCAGGCTACTAGTTCAGGTGGGTTGAAGGAATGGGTGTCCCACAACTTTTCACCAGCCAAGAGTTCAGAGTTTCAGAAACAATCTCCTATGCTTCACATCCCTCTTGCCTTCACTCACCTTAGTCCAATTCTCCCTGTCACCCTTTCCTCCCTGGACTTCCAGGTTTTCACTGCTATACTTCTCTGAACCCATCCTCTAGGGTAACTCATGTTACCTAGGCCCTCCCCCACTCAACTCCAGATTGTGATCAATAAACCATCTCACACTCTTCCCTAAATACTTCCTTCACCCTCTTGCCTGAACTCTAATTTGGCTGACACTGCAAATCTCTCAACTGGAAAGGGTTTTTGTCTTTCCTTCCAGGCCCATGGGAGTTGAAGTCTACCTCATATGCTGTGACTACTGTCAAAATAATTCTGCTGGAAAACCCCTGCTCATGGATGTTCTCAATATGGGGCAGAGACATTACCCTCCTGGTTATAGTACTCCCCGGGCCTGATTCCTCCCTTTTCCACCCCACTCCCACTGGACATTATTTTCTCAGTGGTTCCTGGTTGGTTGGTCCCCTGAAGCACCTATTTCAATCACTTTCTGTTCCACTCTGCCATGGCCAGCACTGCCAAGGTTTTCCTATATAATCAGCTTCCCAGTCTACTCTGACCCCCTCCCATCGGTCTGGCCGGCTCATGGGTTTAAGCCTTTCTGACGCCAGCTCCTCTTCAGTCTCCACTGCATTAGATTCACTGCTTTCCTACCACCCACAGCTCCTCTCCTGTCTTCAGTCACCCCCACTGCTCTGGCCCATATCAGATGCCAGTCCAACATCAGCAACACAACACCTTCAGACTCCCCTAGAACTGCTTGACAAGACCCATATGAATCCACCTACTCTACCGAAGATGCCATCAGCAGTATGATGCATCATTAACACATTTGCCATTGACTGAAAAAATTAAAATTAAAAAAAATTTTTTAAATGCTGCCAGTTGATGACAGAACACCTGATTATACATTGTATCCTGATATCTGGAAAGATAATTATGATAGCACTTTACCCCTCCTAGGTATTTAAAAAAAAAAAGTTAACATTTAATGAAATACACAAGAGGAAAAATTTAAGTGCTGCTTTAAAAGTTAATACATACTCACACTTCCTGATTTCAAAACTTACTATAAAGCAACAGTAATCAAGACTGTGGTACTGGTATAAAGACAGACATAAAAAAAAAAAAAAGACAGACATACAGGTCAACAGGATAGAATTGAGAGTACAGGAGTTAAACCCATGTATCTATCCATGGTCAAGGATGCCAAGTCCATTCAATGGGAAATCGTCTTTTTAACAAATGGTGCTGGGGAAAGTGGATACACACATGTAAAAGAGTGACAGTGGACCCTCGCACCTTATGCCACATTAATTCAAAATGGATCATAGACCTAAATGTAAGAGCTAAAACTATAAAACTCTTAGACAAAAACATAGAAGTATTTATGACCTTGAGTTTGGTGACAGATTCTTAAAAATGATATTAAAGTCCAAGCAATGACAAAAAAAATTAAAGAATGGATACACTGGTCTTCATCAAGATTAAATGCTTTTGTGCTTCACTATCAAGAAAGAGAAGAAGCAAACCACAGGAGAAATTATTTGCAAATAATGTATCTGGTTAGGATTTACTACCCAGAATATACAAAGAACTCTCACAACTCAATGTCAAAAGGACAACCCAATTAACAGACGGCACTAGTTTGGGCCAGGGCCATCTTTACCAACTCCATATTTGGGGGGAAGCTCAGGGGAAGAGTGTGGAAGCTGTGCCATTGAAACGGAACAAAAGACTTACTCTAGCTGGACCCACACCAACAAACATCTCCAAAAACTCAGATCCACTAACGGTGATGAAGGGGACGTTGGCTTCTCCAGCTGTGGCCTTAGCTAGCAGTGTCTTCCCAGTGCCTGGAGGACCGGTGAGAATGGCACCCTTCAGATATAAAAACGAAAGTATCTTTAAATAGAATTTCAGAAAAGTAAATTGCATATCCGCAGGCAATTCTGAGATATAAATCCATCTATAAACTCTACTGACATATACTAAATGTTCTTTAAAACATCCGAACCATGGCAAAACATTTTTATATTAGTAAGAAAAAGATTATTTAGAGACGTTTTAAAAACTTAGTAAGAATGTGAAATCTTAAATTCTTCGCCTGTTTTATCAGATTTTTAGTGTTGCTTTTCAGACCTTTAGACTTGGGCTGAATATCTACTAATAAACCAACTAAGGTTTACTTAAGTAAGTCAAGGAGACACAAAACAACACACTCCCAAATTACATTTTGCTTACTTTCTTCCCTCTAACATTTTACAAATGAAGTAAAAATCTAATGACCAATTGTGAACATAGTTAAAAAGAGAAAATGTGCTTGCTCGAACAGCAGAATTATTTAAGCTGTGGAGATGCTTAGGTATGATGCGCACAGGTACTAAGAAAGTAACAACCAATTATAAAAATTATCAAATATGATTTTTTTAATCCATATAGGTAGGACATGGAAATCAAGGAAATTATGATTTCCTTTACAAAGGATTCCTTAAAGGAAACTTTATTAATGGATTTTTTTAAATAATGAAGCATTTTGGATTCTTTTACTTCAAGACTGAGCCTCGCCCTTGGAGTAAAAAGGTCAGTAAGCCCAGCCCATCGTCAGCAGTCCTCGGATCCGGGGGAAGACTTGAATTAGTGTTGCCTATCTCTTCTCCATCAAATCCTGTGTGAGTCTGAGTCTAGGTGCCACGCACAGGCAGAGTGTGCTCAGAGTTGCTCAGAGAGAGATAACTGGGTGACAGCAGGGGACAATATGCTTTCATGCACACTCGCTAAGAGATGGGTTATCTACATCTGACTGGAGGGACAAAAAAGGCAAATCAGGGAAGGCTTCCAAGGGGAGAGAACACAAATCTTTCCAGGAATATACACACTGTATTGCAAACAGAAACATTTCCACAGAATAAATGACCTGAAAAAAGCCTGGAATAACAAGCAAAGGCTGGTAAGATAGAAGGAGAATAACAGACACTTTATCCTAAGTCATCAAACTTCATAAAATTGTAACTTTAGAGATCAAGAAGTAATTCAAAAGATTTTTGGGTTAATCAGTTGAAAATAATCTTCTGAAAGTTCACTTTACCTTTGGGATTTTTGCTCCTAGATCTTGATATTGCTTTGGGTTTTTCAAGAAATTCACAAATTCCATTATCTCTAGCTTGGCCTCCTCGCAGCCAGCCACATCTTTAAACTTCACATCTATTTCATCCTTCAAGACTTTGGCAGTGGTTTCTCCAACACTGAAGAGTCCACCCATCCCCCGGCCTGTCCGGCCAATCCCGGCAGGCCCTCTTCGGATGGTGTAGAGTAAGAAAGCGATGATGAGCACTGTAGGCAACATGCTCAGGAGAAACGAGCTGAAGGAAACCATACACAACACTGACATGTTTTTAAGTCTGTCAACCTTTGGCTTTGTAAATGTTTTGCAAGATATACTTTTTGATAACTGCTTAGGATTATTAACTGTATAGATTTTCTATTTTTAGAAAAACTGAATATTCTAAGATTTTGTCTGAGGCACGAAGAGAACCTTAGTGCCTTGGTATCACTGACGTAGAATTGCAGAAGATGAGACCAAAGATAAAGCTGTTCTTTATGTGATGTCTACTGAGATTTTCTTTGTACCCTGAAAATCACCATTTATACATAATACAGACCTAACTGTAATGTATTCTCATCATATCTACAGCTCAAAGACACTTCTTTGAATTACTTAAAAATTTTAACATTTTTAAGGGGTGCCTGGGTGGCTCAGTGGGTTAAAACCTCTGCCTTTGGCTCGGGTCATGATCCCAGGCTCTCTGCTCCGCGGGGAGCCTGCTTCTTCCTCTCTCTGCCTGCCTCTCTGCCTACTTGTGATCTCTGTCAGTCAAATAAATAAATAAAATCTTAAAAAAATTTTTTTAAACATTTTTAATATGATCTGGTGTTAGCTTGGGCAGAAATTCCAGTTCTCTTATTGGAATACACTGACTTATTCTAAAGAGATGTCTTCCAAACATCAAATCCTTGCCAAGTTAACAGCAGAGCAGCTTCCAAAGTCCCGTGTACAATGGTGACAGCTATCGCTTGCTGAGTGCTGTGCAGCTTGTTCAGACTTAATAGCCTAACTCCTGGGGGAGCAATCATTTGTCCTTCTCTGGATGACTCTGCTCAGAGAGGACGTAAAGCTTAGGGATGCCTTTTGCCTTAGTAAATTTCAAAACAGTCATGGGTAAGGATATGTACTCGTATCGGTTAATATAAGCAATGTAGCTGAACTTACCCAATGAAATTTGGGTCAAAACCTTGTAGACCAGTTAGCTCAAAAACAAAACAAAAACCAAAACCAGGATCTCCTTTCTAAGTTTTCATTTTTTACACTAGTTTAAATGCCCCTACAGCAGGCAGTAAGAACCGTGAAAACTTTACCTTTGGTTTATTTCTGGAGGGCAAAAAAATACACACTGACAGTAAAAGTTTAAAAAATGGTGCAAAAAAACCTTCCATAACATTTCAGCAGCAAAGTTAATTGATTATATGACAGCCCTGGGGGCTGAGGGACACAGCCTTGGTGAAACCACCCCAATAGCAATGTGGATCTAAATAATGGAAGGAAACTAGGTCTACAGAAACTGAGACGTAAGAAAGTCTCTAAAACAGAGTAAACATTAGCACACTAGCAATTTGTTTTTCTGCTCTTTTACATATTCAGAAAATTTAAGATTTCTACTTTTGCTCTTGAACTGGTAACTCCATAATGAGGTACACCTCAACGCGAATGAAGCAACCGTGAGGAAATCTACCCAGTGTAGTATGTGGCTGAGTACCCAAAGACAATATAATCCCCAAAGAACTGAAAGACAAGTGACTCTTAAAATCAATGGGCCCTTCCTGAAAGACTCAGACTCGTAAGTGGTTATATTAAAGACAACCCCTAAGAGAAGGAGCAAGTTCTGACAAGAAAGGAATAAAAGTTACTTAAAATTCTTGGGAAACTCTGAAACATAAATGTAAATGAAGGTTAAAAGATGGCGATGCCACTCTTTCACACAAAAGGACTTTTTATGCTAAAATCCTACTAAAGGATGGTCATACCCCAATCTATTGCTTAATCAAAGATAAATATGAATGGGTAGAAAATCAGTCATGAGCAAAAACCTGTAAATTACCAATGATTTACAAGAAGTCTGGCTACACTGAGAAAGGCCTGTTGTACAGACAGAATGCTGTCTGTACCCTGCCGCCTGGTAAGAGAACACACACAGTGAGCTGCACAAGGCCCGGTCAACAGTCTTCTTACCCATCACTTTCGGCAATGTAGACTACAGGAACCCGATTCTCCCCTTCTATGCCCAATTCCTGCTGTAAGGTTTCCAGATTCCGCTCAAAGGTGTCCACACTGCCAATATTAAACCAGACGTATTGCTATAAAAACACAAAAACAAAATATCCTAAGAACAAAAGGGAAGCAAAGTTTAATTTACTGGAAGGTTCAACTTTTAAAGGATTTCTCAGAAATACTGAAAATTTAGAAACTGAAAAAAACAAAGCCAGCGATAATAAAAGACTGGTTTTAATGATGCAGCAATTAAGTTTCACTCAGTGAGAACACTTGGCAATCCTTGCCAATAAGCATTTCTTAAGCAATATTCCTTAGTGGTTCTACAACTATAAACTCAAACGAATGAAAAATCTATTTAAAAAAGACAAGCCTTTTCATAAATATGTATTCTTTTCCTCTTCTTCATTTCCCACACATTTCTCGGCTGCCTATTTCCAAACTAAGAACTGATGGGACATAGTAACAACAGCTAAAGTTTACTGAGCACTTACTAAATGTCAGGCATCCCTTTCAGTCCCTTAGATACATGAACTCCTCCCATCTTCAGAAATCCCCTAAGAAGTAGGTTCTATCGTCAGGAGTCACATTCAAAATCTGAACATTAGGAGGCACCCCCACCAGCCTATGACAACAGAGGTGTACCTCACTGTGCCAGATGTTACTCTCCTATTCACCTGATCTGGCGAGTTACTGAGGCCCTAGGGAGGAACAGCCAAAGGCTTTGAGGCAATAGCTACTTACCCACCAGCACCAGCACATAAGTATTCCCCGCTGTGCTCAATGTTTACTGGATGACGATCAGCCCTCTTCCTGTCCCCATTTTACAGATGACAAAACTACACAGGGGTGACTTCACTTGCTCATTGTTACAAATCTAGTAAGAGGCTGGATCCGAACCCAAGCAGTCTGGCTCCTGAGCCACGGACCCTAACTGGCACATCACACTGCCCCCTTCCACAACCACACACCTACTTACCACAACAACTCACACTTACGGAGTTTCTAATACACCAGAACCCACTCTAAGCACTCAGCAAGTAGTAGTTGCATTTTATACCACAAAAAGACTCTGGTCCTCCTTAAACGTATAATCACTTTAAAGAGTGGTTTTTTTTGTTCATCAAAATAATAAATCTAGGATATAAAACTCAGACAATTCACAGAAGAGAGTAACATGTCATCCCATATTCCTCCCACCAACCAGTGCTACTGAGTGGAGGATATCACTCTGGTATTTCTCTCCAAGTATCTAAGAACAAAAGATGGAGAGTAAGTTTTGTAATACATATATTTCTTTCTTAAGTTTTATATTAAACAACAACGGTCCTTGCTAAGCTGTTCACTTCAAAGCTACAAAATTCCTGTGGTTACAAGCCCCCAACAAGCCCATAACTGGTTAAGCACGTGTGACTGAGCATTCCCTTACTTAGCACCTGTTTCCAGTTGGACACTGTGCTAGACACATGACTCCTATTAGAGAATCAGGGCAGATAAAAGACCAGCAGCAGATCTGGAGACCAGATCTAGTTAAGGGACTCTGAGGGTGGCTCCTAGCCCTCCACGTGATTCTTCAGATACTGAAGTTCGAAAAGCCACTGATGCCCATGATCTCATTTAGCACTAAACCCTAAAGAGTTGTTATTGCAGTTCTGATCTTAGCAGTAAAGAAACCCAGGCTTAGGGGACTTAGGTCAGAGAGCTAGTCAAGAGGAGAGCTAATGTGCAGCTGGGTTTGTCAGACTCCAAAGCCTGTGCTTATACAACAGAGCAACTGATTTTGCTACTCTAGAAGCAGGACACTGAAAATCTTCTGTCTCTGAAAGCTCAAAATAAAGTCTTTTATTAAATAAAACAGGTAAGGGCACGTGGGTGGCTCAGTGGGTTAAAGCCTTTGCCTTCAGCTCAGGTCATGATCTCAGGGTCCTGGGATCGAGTCCCGCATTGGGCTCTCTGCTCAGCAGGGAGCCTGCTTCCCCCTCTCTCTCTGCCTGCCTCTCTGCCTACTTGTGATCTCTCTCTGTCTGTCAAATAAATAAATAAAATCTTATAAATAAATAAATAACTAAAACAGGTAATACATGCCCTCTGTAGAAAACTAAGGAAATACCAAGAAAATAAGAAGCATCTGTAACCTCAACACTCAGAGACAAACACTATTAGCAATTCTGATGCCATTCCTTCAAGATTTCATAATATCCCCTTTATGATCTTAAAACATGCACAATTCTGAAATTCATATAAAATCTTAACTGCAATATAAAGGAGAGACAAAAAGGAAGCAATTTATAATAAAATAGTATGAATTTCAATACACAAATATTTATAGCCACTGCTCTAGCGGCAAGACTGAAGAGAAATGAGGAGCCCCTAACAATAACCAGGGGCCTACTGTGGACATTTATCGATTTCCAATTTTCCGCTCTAGAAACAACGTTCTGGAGGACATCCTTGCATAAACATCTTTACATGCATCCTTACTTCCCTAGGATACAGTCCTAGAAGCAACATGACTGAGTGTGTGCGTACTTTCAAAACCGCTGATAAATACACTGCCAAATTGTCCTCTTGAAAGGGAGTGCCAATTTAATTTCCAGGACTAAAATTCTGAGGAATAGTTCTGGGGAAAAAAAAAGTAGTGGTGGTTATTAATGCACATTTCATCATAAGGGAAAGAGAATGGGGAGGGGGGCAGAAATGAAGGCAGTTAAAAGTACTCCTACAGGTGACCGAAATACCAGAGCCATACAGCTTTACAAATACTCCTCTATTTACTGATGTGCTTCAGAAAGAGAGGGTCACCATCAGTTCTAGTTTTCCTTAAGTGTCTCCCCACCCAGCAGGATGACTAGGGAACGGTCAAGCAAAATCACCTGGAAGGAGGGATGCAACCTGGTAAAGAGATCCGGTCCTGGGGGAGGGTGGTAAGACAGCAGGACACCAAGGGACTAGGGACAGCCCTCGAAGGCAGGCCATGGAAGGCTGGGGACCCCTGGGAACCTCATTTGCCCCTCTGCTGCCCTCCCCCACAATTCCCTCGACCTGGTCTAGGGTGTCTAGAGTAGAGTTCAAACTGGTTGGACCAGATATACAAATTCTTTTTGAAATCAGAAAAAAATTTAAGTCAAAATAATCCAATATCACATAAAAGTTGGGAGAGATATGATCAGAATGCTTCTTAAACCAACCTGAAAAAACCTACCTCAAAACATAAGCAATTCAGATTTAACAGTTTTTCCCTAACCAAACAATTGTTTTCTCAGTCTTGAAAAATCATAGATGATATCAGAACACTGAAAACTGGGATTTCACTGTTTCCTAAATGTACAGCCTAACAATTACCAAAACCAAACCCAAACTGACCCAGTTTTTGTAACCCAGCTACATACACAGCGTTCACATCCTCACCCACGGTAGTGAAATTTGCAAGCGCTGTGCTGCCTAATTCTGGTATCTCCAGTGCACAGAACTATTGCAATGTGAAGAATGCTCGCTTTTCAACTCTAGGTCTGAGAAGTTAATTTATAGCTAATCCACATCAATTAATAAAATCATTTACCCCATCAACGGGAGTTTTTCCTGGAGTAAAAGTCACTCGAACAAAACGCTTGTTGACGACTTCCAGTCTGTCTACCTGGAATTTTAAAAAGTTAAATATTCAGACATAAATTTACAGAAGAGACTTGAGGTGGTCTCTCAAGCACATTAAAACCGCGCATGGTAGTTATTTTAGACACACAAAGCAGCATGACAAAAAACACAGGGAGGACCCATGCTCCCCTTCCAAGCTGAAAAATAAAAATGTCACAAACACTGTTGAAGCCCCCATTTCATGTCCCCTTCCCAGAGGTGGCCATTCTCCGCGTTAGGTGCTGACTGTCCCAAAGCACGTCCTGGTACTTGTGCCACGCATTGATGTAACCCTAAATATACACTTGCTGTTGCCTGTCTTTAGGACTTTAAAAACAGTCCTGCTTGGTATATATATTCTTCTGCAACCTTTTTTCCCCCTTCTTCTCGTATTTTTATTTCCCCTTCTTCTCATCACCCTTGCTGACCAGTCAGTTTGGCACGGTATTCCATTTTATGTGCACACCCCAAGTTATTTATCCATTCTCCTGTTAATAGACATTTAGGCTGTCTCAAAACATTTGTTACCACTAACAATACTGTTACGAACAGTCCTGCATATACACTCTTGGGCACATCTTCAAAAATATCTCTGGACGTGTACCTGTAGCTGGATACAGTAAGGCTGGGCTACGTGATATATGTACTTTACTAGACACTGTGAACCCGCTCTCCAGTTCACAACGCACAACAAAATATTCCTATTGGTCTTCAGTCTCACTTGCTATTAGAAGACTTTCATTTTGCCATTCTATGGGTATAAAATGAAATAAGCTTTTTTTTTCTCTAACATCCTAACTATACAGGGTCCTTAAGAACACTAAAAACCTCACTCTGAAGTTCGGAGTTGACTTGGAGCATGAGCCCTCTGGAAGAGGCTTGCTTCCTGCTGTCATTAAGCATACTTTGGCAGAAG
Organism: Enhydra lutris kenyoni; assembly: GCF_002288905.1. Classification (NCBI taxonomy): domain Eukaryota; kingdom Metazoa; phylum Chordata; class Mammalia; order Carnivora; family Mustelidae; genus Enhydra; species Enhydra lutris. The sequence goes on along the minus strand of NW_019154092.1, from coordinate 5,494,006 downwards.
TCTGAAACGTACAAGTCAAAAATGGAAAGTGAGGGAGCCCTGGGTAATTCCAGGAGGAGCTGGGACAGGGGACTATCTGTTCCTAAAGGCACGCCATCTGGAAAGGAGTGACTACTTCTGGGACAATAGCAGACAGATTTCAAAGAACCAGGGGGTCAAAAGGAGATGCCTCTCTGGACAATCTCCCCCAAAGCCCTGTCACCACACTCGGAAGGATGGCTACAGCCCCCTACACACACACACACACACACACACACACACACACACTCACTCACTCACTCACTTCTTAGAAAGCAGGCTCTCCCAACATCTGGGATATATACATAAATATCTTGGCTTCCACGAGAAACATTTGCCTCAAAGATCTGAGTAAATAATCGTTTCCATTTTTTCCATACTCACCTTACTGTACAACCTTTAAAAAGAACTTGAGGGGTGCCTAGGTGGCTCAGTGGGTTAAGCCTCTGCCTTTGGCTCAGGTCATGATCTCAGGGTCCTGGGATCGAGCCCCGCATCATCGGGCTCCCTGCTCGGCGGGGAGCCTGCTTCCCCCCGCCCCCGCCCCCCGCCTGCCTCTCTGCCTACTCGTGATCTCTCTCTGTCAAATAAATAAAATCTTAAAGAAAAAATAACTTTTGAGGGGCACCTGGATGGCTTAGTCAGTTGAACCTCTCTGACTTTTGATTTAGGCTCAGGTCGTGATCTCAGGGTCCTGGGATCCAGCCCTGAGTTGGGCTCTGTGCTCGGTGCTGAGTCTGCTTGTCCCTCTCCCTCTGCTCCTCCCCCTGCACACTTTCTCTCTCTCTCAAATAAATAATACCTTTTAAAAAAATAAAAACAACTTTTGATTCTTTATGCTACCAGTATCACTATCTCACCTTTATTTTTATCCATGTTCCTTGATGAAAAGCCCAATACCAAGAGGTTAAATTTCCCCAGTGACACAGCAGCCTGATTCTCTCACTATCACTTCATTTAATCAATTCTAAGGTGGACATTTTTCATATTTTAACTTGAGAAATTAGGGTATGTTTGACACGTATTATTTTATAGTTTCATTGGCAGCTTACTGAATTTTTCGCAGGAATACATAAAATAACATGTCTTACAGTCCACAGCATCTCAAAGATACTGGAATATAGTCTCACTGGGTAAAGACCTGCTGGTATGACAAAGGCTCCTGAGCAGCCCTGCCTGGACTTAGAGCCCAGCTGTTCTCACTTTTAACACCCGCTGCCCCTTATTTACCCAATGCCAAAGCCACAGGAGATTAAGAGCCCTGGAGGCATAAAGGAGCCAGGAGAGGCTGGCACACTATAGCAGGGGGAAGAGGTGACCGAGGAGCACACAGGAAAAGTAGATGGAGGATTGCAGGAGCAAGACAAAAGCTAGGTTCTAGCAGAAGCAAAAGAAAAGGATTTTGTGATATATGTGGGGATTACTGGGCCAAAACAAACAGGGTTCTTGGTTGCAAGTACTTTTTCCAGAATTAAAAAAAAAAAAAAAAGAAAGAAAGAAAGAAGTCAAGATGAAAATAGCAACTTTACAATGGACAAGCTGCATAACTAGCCGACTGTTACTTTACTGGTGCAATCTACTGAATCCACCTTTGAAATCACTAAAAACCACCACTCCCATAAAATACTTACTACTCCTTTGGAAAGATAGTTATTGACAAAGTCCTTCCACGTGATTTCTCTCCCGGAGCTCCTGAACAGGAAGTAAAACATGACTCCACCCCAAAATAGTGCAGTCCAGAGAAAGTACATCCTGAATTCCTTGTCATCCCATGGAAAGTCACCCTGGGCAAAGAAGGAGACAATCTCTGTCAAGACTGAAATGTCACAACATGATCTAGGCTATACTGGCCGCAAATCCCTCCCAACCTCTCCTGCACCCACCCCAGACCCTCCAAATTAATACCCAGTTTGGAATCACACCTTCTGGAATCTGGACCACCAGTGAGAATCGTCTTTCTTGCCACCTCGTTTTCCACCGCCACCAACTCCTCCTCCAGAAGGGCGTGAGGTAGCAGCTGGCTTTGATTCTGTTCATGAACAGAGAGCACATATACCAGCACAGCAGATTTTATATCTCTCAACAAAGTTTCCATTAATATGGTTTAATAAAAGACTTACTACAAAAGTTCTTACAATAACTTGTTGATCTTTTTTCATTAAGATATACCCAGAGCCAACTATTAATAGCTGTGACCTCTGTGTTGTACTGTATGCTTAGAAATACACGCAGGCCTTTTATTTCTGGGAATCAGGAATAGAAAACCCTTCAGCACCCCTTGTCTTAGGTACTCATCAACCAGCAACTTCTGGAATCGGCCTGTGTGTTACGGTGTTGTGACAACACTTGGTATTCAAAGTCTGAATGAGTGTGAAGGAAATACTGTTTCACTCTGTGCAACTCAGATACACAGGAGGCAGAGTTTCATCAGGCCACACTAAATGTTAGCTTCGTTACTTGATAGTTACATCAAAGTTCTGTAAGGCAATCCAATCCTATACCTCAACTAGATTTAAACCAAGTATAAAAATCATTGAGCACCGAAGAGCTATACTCCTGGGAGACAGAACCATTAATTCTGTTGTTACTGTGGCTTTAGAACACGTTTTGACCTTGACTGAGGAATCAGAAGCATATCTGGGATTAGAATCCAGTTTTGTTTTCAAATCACTTTGACACCTTGAGATTTTACTTAATCTCTTCGTGCTCCTGTCAAATAGGAACAGTAACGTGAATAATGTCATCCCTATTTTATAGGGTAGTATCAAAAAAGAGAGGGAAGTTCCAGTCTTTGAAAAAAATCAAAACCTTATACAAATCCAAAAAAAGGACTTCCTGTGAAATAGCTTATGGCAACTGATGAGTCTGAAGTAAGAAAGGAGACTGACAGAGTGTTAGCATTTGAGGAAGCTTGCCAGCGCTTTACACACACTATCCCGTGACACCTGCACAATACACCAACAACCAGGGGAATATGCTACTATACCCATTTTGCAGATAAAAAAGGTGTAGCTTAAGAAACTTGGTAAATAACTGGTTGTAGTGTTAAGTGACATTGAGAGAGTGACAGAGTTGTGTTTGAGGTGAACGTAAACGAATTTCTGAATTCCCACTTGTAGGTAGAAAGGAGGTGCTCCCCTTTCCCACTCCCATGAACTGAATACTGTCACAGTTTCTTCTGTAAGCGAGGCATGATTCTGATAACTACCCAAACAAACAAAAAACCTTACCCACTAAAATTAGTTTGCAAGAATTTGAAATTTGTCTCTGTTACGGGATGAAAATGTGTCCTCTCCCAAACTCATGTGTTGAGAGTCTTAGCCCACTGTGGTCTTATTTGGAAATAGGGTCTTCAGAGAAAAATAATCAAGTTTAAGATGAGGTCATATGGGTAGATCATAGTCCAATATAGTGGTCATTCTTATTAAAAAAAAAACACAGAAATGCACAGAGAGAAGGCAGCAAGGGAGAAGACAGTCACCTATAAGCCAAGGAGAAAGGTTTGAAACAGATCCTTCCCCCATAACCTTCAGATGAAACCAGCCATGCTAACATACTGATCTTGGACCTCCGGCCTCCAGAACTGGGAGACACATACTTGAGCTGCTCAGGATGCCCAGCTGTGCAGCTTTGTTACAGCAGCCCTGGGAAACCAATACCAATTAACATCCCCCCACCCTACTTTCTATCTTCTCATAGAATCACAAATACTACTCTAACATCTTCAACTACCATGCAGTGACTCCTCTACTATGCAGGATGGGAGGCTGCAGCTACCTAGCACAGAGTTCCTGACCTGATCACTCCACCGTCATGCACACAAGGGGCTTCTGCACATCTGTCTTAGGTGAGGCAGGGTCTGAGAGAGGCAGGCCCTACCTGTAATGAGGCACAGGGCTGGGAAAGAGTACAGTGCGTTTCTAAAGTTGTTTGACAAGACTCCCTACTACTGGGACAGGAGTGTAACATGAAAATGTAACACGACAGGCTTTATTTTAAAAACAGACCTATTATCCTTAATCTACCCCCAAACCAAGATAAAAAGACGAGCCACCATGGCCCTAGGAAACACTATACATACAAACTGCCCATGTCTCCAGTCAGGCCACACTAGCGCTGCTCCCTTCTCTTAGCCTCTGGCCTTGTTTTCACTCCCTGCATTCTCTGAGCATCTATTTGTCTCTCCGACTAGAACTAGAACCAAGTTCACTTAAAAACAAGGGCTGTACTCTGGAAAACAGTACTGAGGTTCCTCAAAAAGTTGAAAATAGAGCTACCCTATAACCCAGCAATTGCACTACTGGGTATTTACCCCAAAGATACAAACGTAGTGATCCAAAGGGGCACATGCACCCGAATGTTTATAGCAGCAATGTCCACAATAGCCAAACTATGGAAAGGGCCTAGATGTCCATCAACAGATAAATGGATAAAGATGTATATTGATGGAACAATATACAATGGAATACTATACAGCCATCCAACCCCCCCCTCCAAAAACGAAATCTTGCCATTTATAATGACACGGATGGAACTAGAGGATATTATACTAAGCGAAATAAGTCAATCAGTGAAAGACAATTATATGATCTTGCTGTTATTTGGAATCTGAGAAACAAGGCAGAAGATCATGGGGGAAAAGAGGAAAAAAAATGAAATGGGACAAAACCACAGAGGGAGACAAACTATAAAAGACTCTTAATCTCAGGAAACAAACTGGAGGTTGCTGGAGCGGAGGGGGGTGTGGGAGGAATGTGGTGGCTGGCTGATGGACACTGGGGAGGGTATGTGCTATGGTGAGTGCTGTGAATTGTGTAAGACTGATCAATCACAGACCTGTACCCCTGAGACAAATAATACATTATATGTTAATAAAAAAATAAAAATAAATAAATAAGACCCACCTTCTGTATGTGGTTGTTAAAATAAAACTTTTCCATTGGCTGACCCAAAAAAATAAAGACTGTATTGTAATTTTCCTTACATTTCCCTAAAAACAAAGATGCCAACTGAAATGTGACAGGCATTGTGCTAAATGTTATCACACATGTGAAATGGGGACAGGAGACTCAGGGCCTACACAGTTCTCCCAGCCACCAAGCTCTAAGAAATCCTATCTGAAACCCAAGCTCATACAGATTCTGAGGAACTCTGAAAAACACCACACTATATCAAAATATGTGCCAGATTCATATGCATGTATTAGGTTTCTAAATTTTTAATGAAAAAAATTTTTTTTTAAAGATTTTATTTATTTGACAGGCAGAGATCACAATTAGGCAGAGAAGCAGGCAGAGAGAGAGAAAGGTAAGCAGGCTCCCTGGGATCATGACCTGAGCTGAAGGCAAAGGCTTTAATCCACTGAGCCACCCAGGCGCCCTGGGTTTCTAAATTTTTAAAAAATGATTTAGATGTGTAAAATATATTGACGAAATTTGCAGTTAAATTCAACTGATACTTCGACATCGGCCACAGCAACTTCTTTTAAGATACTTCTCCAAAGGCAAAGGAAACAAAAGCGAAAATGAACTTTGAGGACTTCATCAAGATAAAGAGCTTCTGCACAGCAAAGGAAATAGCCAACAAAACAAAGAGAACCCATGGAATGGGAGAAGATATTTGCAAATGACACTACAGACAAAGGGCTGATATTCAAGAGGTATAAAGAACTTCTCAAACTCAACACCCAAAAACCAAATAATCAAGTAAAAAAAAAAAAAAATGGGCAGACAACATGAGCAGATACTTCTCCAAAGAAGACATACAAATGGCTAACAAGACACATGAAAAAGTGCACATCATCATTAGCCATCAGAGAAATTCAAATCAAAACCACACTGAGATACCACCTAACACCAGTGAGAATGGCAAAAATAACAAGACAAGAAACAACAAGTGTTGGAGAGGATGTGGAGAAAGAAGAACCCTTTTACACTGTTGGTGGGAATGCAACTTGATACAGCCACTTTGAAAAACAGTGTGGAGGTTCCTCACAAAGTTAAAAACAGAGCGACCTTATTACCTGGCAATTACACCACTGGGTATTTACTCCAAAGATACAATGTAGTGAAAAGAAGGGCCATAGGCACCCCAATGTTCATAGCAGCAATGTCCACAATAGCCAAACTGTGGAAAGAGCCAAGATGCCCTTCAACAGATGAATGGATGAGAATGATGTGGTCCATTTACACTATGGAGTATTATGCCTCCATCAGAAAGGATGAATACCCAACTTTTGCATGAACATGGATGGGACTGGAGGAGATTATGCTGAGTGAAAGAAGTCAAGCAGAGAGAGTCAATTATCATATGGTTTCACTTACCTGTGGAGCATAAGGAATAGCATGGAGGACATTGGGAGAAGGTAGGGAAAAATTAAGCGGGGAGAACCAGAGTGGGAGACGGATCATGAGAGACCGTGGACTCTGAGAAACAAACTGAGAGTTTTAGAGGGAAGGGGGGTGGGAGGATGGGTTGGCCCAGTGATGGGTATTAAGGAAGGCATGTACTGCATGGAGCACTGGTTGTTATATGTAAACAATGAATCTTGGAACACTACATGAAAAATGAATGACATACTGTATGGTGACTAACATAACATTAAAAATAAAAGGAATAAATATGACTGATACTGACTGATCAATATCTCTAAGGTAAACTTAAATTAATTCAATTTGAAAATGACAAGAATGAACAGAAAAGTAAGGTGAAATGAAACACAGTGTCTGTAGAATTTTGCATGTATTGTAACCTTCCACTTCACAACTGCCTTAGGAGAACACTTCCTTTTTTCAGGGAAAATGATCGGCAACATTATATACTAGAGGAAAGTAGTAAGTTTAAACATAATCTTTTTAAAAGGTACCTTTTTTTTCTCCTGTAACTTCTTTAGATTCACTAGCTTTTTTCCCATTTTTTCCATTAGGAAAGTATTTCTCAAACCCTGTTAGAAAAACAAAACAAAACACACCCTTAGACGAAATTCATTAGGTTTTATGTATGCCTGTTCATTTTTAAAGCTGATATACCATTAAAACGCTAAAGCTCAAAATACAGCATTTCATGTGTAGAGGTAATTCAATGCTTAAATAACCTGAGGTGATAAAGAAAAAAAGCCTCATTTGCATGCCAATTTCATTACCTACAAAAGTGTTATAATTGAATGGGATACATTTTCATCACTGCAATCAGACAGAAGTAGGTAGGGGGTGGTTTACAGGAGACAGAAGCTAAGAGTCAACCTGAAACAGCTATGCATCTATTAGTAAACACCTGCTCCTGGCACTTTTTTTTTTTTTTTTTTAAGATTTTATTTATTTGAGAGCGAGAGAGCACTAGTAGGGGGGAGAGGCAGAAAGGGAGAGAGGGAGAAGCAGACTCCCCACTGAGCAGGGAGCCTGACACCTGATATGGGGGCTCAATCCCAGGACCCCAGGACCATGACCTGAGCCCAAGTGAGATGCTCAACCAACTGAGCCACCCAGGCACCCCACTCCTGGGCACATTTTTAACAGACTATAGAACATTATGATCACACCTGTGTGTGTTTACCTTTTGGAGGTCGAGAACAGAATCTTTGATAAGTAGCAATTACATCTGTCAAAAGAGAATTTCTGCTGGTTGTTGCTTGAGTTGTAGCATATCGATAAAGCTGCAACATAACATATACATAAAAGTATAAAAGTTATATCAAGATAAAACATTTGAAAGGACTTCTTTTCCTAGTATCTCAAAGTGAATGAAATGTTTCTCCCCTCAACAGGGGAGAAACTTGCTTTTTTCAGCAAGTTAAACACTAGCTTACACACTAGCATAGGGGACTCCGCCCCTTGAAGGGGAGGACTTTGGTTGCCTGGGACTGTGCCTCTCTATTCCACCACCAGAACCAGGACACGCAAGTTATGATCCGGAAGACAAGAACACTTCAAAATCCTGCCTGAGTTAGAACTGTGGCCCAATTACTATTCTTCACCAGCACATTCACCTTGGCATTGTTTATGCAATTTGTAGCACTCAAAAGACAAACTGATACAGAAAATCTGCTCCTTCATGCTGTCTCACTTGCAGGGTCTATAAAACGGCAAGACTATTCACCTGAAACCAAGACTATTCACCTGAAATCATGACAGCACTGCTTGTAAATTCATCTTCATTCCAGGATGAGGAAGTTACGGTCCACATTACTGATAATCCTTACACTAGTTAACAGTTGCTAAAGATACCTGATACATTGTCATCCTGGAGAGAATGCAGGTTATGCAAGTCCCGTCACAGACACATCTCTGCTTTAAATAACATACGTGGCTATAAAGTTATTTTTTAAATACTGTCTAGGTAAGTTGGAAGTATAACATAATCAAGCTGAACAAACTCCCTGTTAAATTTTTAGGTTCACAATTAAAAGCAAGGTGCATTGAGGGGATACATCCAAATGTGGCAGTGGAAAATTTTCAAGAAATCCTATCCCCTGGCAAAGTGAAAATTCATCACCATTTTTGAGGAGAACAAACTTTTAAATACAGATAGAATGTTTACAGAGAAGTTCATCTGTATTAGTCTCCACCAGCATTGCCTCATTTGTGGTCTGATGGGGGGAACAGAACAACACAAAACCACATCTGCCAGGGTGACTATAATCAAAAAGACAATTAAAAGTGCTGGTGAGAACGTAGAGAAAGTGGAAAAGCAGAGCCACTGGGAACTGGTGACAATGGGAAGCAGTGTAGCCACTTTGAAAAAGTTCAGCATTCTCAATGTTACATGCAGAGTCACGATGTGATCCGGTCAGTCCACTCCAACCCAAGAAAATGGAAAACATGTCCACACAGAACCTTGTACGTGAATGCTCATAACAGCATTATCCACAAGAGCCAAAAAGTGGAAACAACCCAAATGTCCATCAAGTGCTGATATGTGGTATACTAAACAATGGAATGTTACTCAGCCATAAAAATGAACGAAGCACTGATACACGCTACCACATGGATAAACCTTAAAAACATTATGCTCATTATGTTAACTTTAAGAAACAAGACACAAAAGCCACATATTATGTAATTTCACCCATATGAAATGTCCAAAATAGACAAATCCAAAGACAGTAGACTGGCAGTCGCCTAGGACTAGAGGACTGGTTGCAGACAAATGGGGAGTGACTCTAATTTGGTTACAAGGCTTCTTTCTGGGGGTGATGAAATGTTCTGGAATTAGATAGTAGTATGGTTGTATAACCATGTGAGTATACTAAAAACCACTGAATTGTACACTTTAAAATGATTAGTTTTATAGGGTGTGAATAAAAAAGTCAGTAAGAAATAAAGAATGAGCTGATTTAACTTCAAATTAATACACAATTCTACACAGCAAAATAGGACAGAAACACTGACACTGATCTTGGTTGACAGCAATGCTGGTCTGACAGAATTTGGAGCTTCTGTTGTGTTAGGCCCTCCCTGACCCCTGAGAGCACTTGGCCTAAGAAAATACCACTAACAATAAGTAAGAATGTATCGAAAGTAAATAAAGCTTTTCCAATACCAAATCCATTAAGATTAAGATGACCTGTTAGGCAAGGTGGATAAGGCAACAGTAAGTCGCACTGATCCACAGAACCATCTATTCCAGGCCACGCGCTGCTAAGTGCTGGGGGTCTGGAAGTCAGAACCGATCCCTACCTCCAAGAAACTCAGAAGTTTAAGGGAGAGAGTCCTGGGACAGATCTATTACAGGATGGTATAATACACAAGCACTACAAAACCTCCAAGTACATGCAAGTACGGAGGTAGCACAGGAGGAAGGGATTACATGTTCAAGGGACCTAAGGATGTCATAAGAAAAGCGACATCTAGGCCTGGGATTCAAAGAACCTGTAATCACCAGGCAGACGGTGTCAGAACTTTTAATTTTGTTAAAGCCAGAAATCTCAATTTTTTAATGACATCTTTAACACATCTCTTATTAAGAACTTCAGCTACACATCTGTAATGGGAGAAAACAGCTAATTCCCAGGGATACCACCATGAGGATCAAATGTAGTTATGTATGTAATAGCACTGTTAAAATCGTATGGTGATACCTCGATTTAAATTACCATTTCCAATTATTTTGAAAGCCCCTGGAGAGTAAGGGTTCTTTCCACCACCATATAAAGTAAGTCTTTATGTCACTGTAAAGTACAGAATCGGGCATAAGGCATATACTCCATAAACATTTACTGACCAATAAACTCCCTTCTATTTTCAAATTGTGTTGAGCTGGAATACCTCTAGCAATAATCCTGAACCTGCTTTTAACGCTGAGGCTATTTTCTCTAAGGGCACCATCACTGAAACTTTTCTCTGCTTATCTAACCCAAGCCCATTCAAAGGATAAGATAAAAAATATCAACTCACAAAATTTAAGTTTAGAGCACCTCATATTAGAGGATTAGCTTTTAGGTTTGCCAATATGAGCACCGTTTAGCAACTTTTTCATCAGTCCTTATTCCTCTGAGCATAAAATCTGAGAATGGACATCTCATACCAAAATCTTTTCCCCGGAAAAATTGTGAGAATCGTACTTCTTCTGTGTCTGACCTTTAACAGTGGCACAAACCTAAAGGCAAATCTGTTCTTTCAGACTCCCTAGCAATGCCCTAATGTCCCCATAGAGATCTTCTAAGCAACACCAGGGATGTGTCACAGACCTCTGATCAATCAGCTACTGCTGTCAGCACAGGGGACTTCCTTAGACCTAAGCATCCAAGACTCACAGGACAACAGTGCCACTCAAAAGAGAAAGGGTGTTCAGGTAAGATTCCTGACATCATAACTGCAAAATCAAAGGGCAGATCCCTATCTGCTTCTTACTTGTCCGAGTCCAATATTCACTAGGGACAAAAGGAGAGGGCATGGTAAGATGGCAACACGATGTGAAGCAAACGTTAGGCCTAGCACAGGGCAGTCGTGTAAGACAGAGATGAAGATACTCCAAGACTGGCAAGATTTTCAAAGAAAATCATGAAGGCTCCATTTTAAGTGGAGAGGCTGAAATAATTTCCTCAAAGGCATCTGGCTAGTAAGTGACAGGTTCCTGTGACTGACTCTGGGCCTTAACCACCGTGTTCATTTGCCCCTTGGCCCTAAGTAAACCAATGCCAAGGCTGGTCTCTAGAAAACCGGCAGACAGCAAGAGACCACGTGGCTGAAATAGATGATACTGACTACCCACCCATTACATGAACCTTTACTTGACAGATTACTGCCGCTGTGCCGCTGTTCCGTGAGAACAGGCCATCATCACTTCAGAAAAACGTACTACCGCAGCCCACACGTGGGAGCCCTGTTATCTGCTCCTAACCAACAGAAAAACAGCCTCCAACTGAAGACAGGCCTTCTTATACAACAAAAAGCACATTCTCTATTCTGAGGAGGTGATGTTATTAATAATCATAGTTAATATGTATTATCTACTATGTGCCAGACCCAGAATGGCAGCAATAGTCCCATTCTACAGATGGAGAAATGGAGGCTGAGAGAGGCCGAGTAGCTCACCTCCAAAACCTGTGCTTTCAGATCATGCTCACGTTGCCAACGCTTAAACACACGCACAACAGCTGCTACTTTCCAATACCATGAGAGCAGGTGAAAGAAAGGGAACCTATACTGGAGATACGACAGACAAGTGCCTTAACGTTTTCAGATCTCATTTGCTCTATCTGTAAAATGGGTTCGTCCTGAATGAAGTCAAGAGGACCCTCCCGGATGATCTTTTCGAAGCTCCCTGACGCACAAGTATTTGATTCTATTTTCAAAAATCCAATTCTATACCCAGGCTTTGAGACGCACAGCGTGCTTACGGGAACCACGGGATAAAATCGATCTGAAACGCTGGGCGTCCTGGCACGGAACACGCAGCGCACGAGGCCTCATTCACGCGAGGAACCCGCCCCAGACGCCCGGACAGGCGCGAGCGCGCCCTGGGGCCGGTGACCTTGACGCCCTGCTCTCCAGGGCCGGAAGCAGGCCCGAGGGTCGAGCCGGGCCTGGGGCGGAGGGCGCTGGGCCCCCGGGACTCACCATTCGGAGGCAGGACCGCTCGGTGGGATCCAGGCGGCCTCCAGGCACGAACAGTGGGGGCAGGCCGCGGGGCCAGCAGCCTCCCCGGCCCCACAGCCGCAGGCAGCGGTGCGCCATGGCCGCCGGCGCCGCCTGCTCGGGCCGGGGGCGCTGCGCAGGCGCGGCTCTGCGGCCAGACAGGCGGCGACGGACGGACTCGGGTCGCGGGAACCGGGTCGGAACAGCCAGCGAACCGCGCTGCGGGTCCCCGGCTCACAGGCGAGCCCACGCTCTCAACGCGCGCGTCTTCTCCCAGCTCCACCCCTCTCGGCGTACTGACGTCAGCCGCAAGCGGGCGCAGAGGTCTAGGGCCGTTCCTTCGGCGCCGGAGCGTCCTCGCTCCCCGAGCCGAGCGGTCGAAGAAGGAAGAGCATGGAGGGCGACAGCGGGCAGTGGGCGGGGTGGAGGGGAGGGCGGGCGTGGAAGTGGGCCTAGAGGGAGGAGCGTAGGGATGGTGGGCGGGGGCGGAGGGCGGTACGATGGAGGCGGGGCTGGAGGCGTGGCCGTAGGGCAGAAGAGAGAGCGGAGGCGAGGGCTGGGGGGCGGGGCCAGCTCGGACCTGTCAGGAGAGAGCCGCGAAGGCTGCTGCGGCCCAAGACGAACGGATCTTTCCCTGTTTGGGCGCGAGGCCATTGTCGACATTTTGGGCATTCACACTCGGTGTGTCACTCGCGAAATATTTTATTGAGCTCCTAATCAGTGGCGGCATCGCCCAAGTGTCTGGAGATGCTAACACACATCCCTAACCCTAGGAGAGCAATGCAAATAATCACAAATCGGTGAGCTAAATGCAATCATGAAAGTGTTGAGACTGACATCTGGCTTGGATCCATTGGGAACCGTTTGAAAGAGAAATGATTCTCAGATGAACTCAATGGAACTGCACGCTGTTTCACACACCGTGACTGTGGAGGAGAGAGAAGACTTTGGAGCCAAGTTTTACATGTCACTGTTTTCTATTAGCTCGGCCAGTAGTATGTATGATATAAATGGTAGATGATGTTGCCTATGGGGAGGAAAAGGAAAGGCAGGAGATGAGGCTGAGGAGGAGTACGAAGGTGGCCTCAGAAATTTATTAACGTATGCACATAGGAAAAATCTGGAAGAACCGACACTGAAATGGTAATGAAATTTCTTACCTATCACAGTGGCAAAATCCAATATATTGACAACTCACTCTACTGGCAGGCGTTCTCAGAAATAACTGGTGGGCACAAAGAATGATGACAGCGTGTGGAAGGGAATTTGGCAATGTCTGCCTAAATGTCAAATGCATGTGTTCCTTAACCCGGATATTCCATTTATAGAAATGAACCCTAAAGACAGCTTGCACACGTATAAAATGCTGTGAGCACAAGGTTAATAATTACAGCATGGTTTGTAGTCACAATTTATTGGAAATAACTAGAATATTCATCTATAGGGGACTGTTTAAAACAATGGTAAATTCATACCATTATTAAAATTTTTTATTGAATGTTATTAACATACAATATCCTATTAGTTTCAAATGTACATGATAGTGAATTGATATTTTTATACATCATGAAATGATCCCCATTAATCTCATAACCATCTATCACCATACAAAAGTTATTACAATATTACTGACTATATGCTCTATACGGTACGTTATGTTTCCATGACTTATTTATTTCATAACTGGAAGTTTTTACCTCTTAATTCCCTTCACCTATTTCACCCACCCCTCCCAACCCTTCCCTCTCTGGTAACCAATAGTTTGCTTCCTACACCTATGAGTCTCTGTCTGCTTTGTTTTGTTTGTTTGTTTTTTTGATTCCACGTAGAAGTGAAATCTTCTCTGCCTTATTTTACTTGGCATAATACCCTCTAAGTTCATCCATGTTGTTGCAAATGGTTTATATATATATATATATATATATATATATACACACACACACACATACATAGGTATATATATACACATACATATATGTATGTATGTGCGTATACATACATAAAATATATGTATATATACATATATACATATATTTGCATATATGTATATATATTTATGTTATATATAAAATACATATATTTATATATATAAATACACATCTGGCACATCTTTATCCATTCATCTATCAATGCACACTTAATTTGCTTCTATATCTTAACTATTATAAATAATGCTGCAATGAATATATGGGTGCGTATATCTCTTCCAATTGGTATTTTGTTTTCTTTTGATAATACCTAGAAGTAGAATTGCTGGATCATATGGTATTTCTATTTTTTATTTTTATTTGTTTTTTTTTAAAGATTTTATTCATTTGTCAGAGAGAGAGCGTGCACAAGCAGGGGTAGTGGCAGGCAGAGGCAGAACCAGGCAGAAGGAGAACCAGGCTCCCTGCTGAGCAAGGAGCCTGATGTGGGATTCAATCCCAGGACACCGAGATCACGACCTGAGCCAAAAGCAGATGCTTAGCTGACTGAGCCACCCAGGGTCCCTGAACTGTCATGTTTTCATTTTCATTTGCTTCCATGTGATTTTTAATTTCTTCTTTGATTTCCTGGTTAATCCATTCATTCTTTTTTTTTTAAGATTTTATTTATTTATTTATTTATTCGACAGACAGAGATCACAAGTAGGCAGAGAAGCAGGCAGAGAGAGAGAGGAGGAAGCAGGCTCCCTGCTGAGCAGAGAGCCCGATGCGGGGCTCGATCCCAGAACCCTGGGATCACAACCTGAGCCGAAGGCAGAGGCTTTAACCCACTGAGCCACCCAGGCGCCCCAATCCACTCATTCGTGAGTAGGATGTTCTTTTTTTTAAGATTTTTAAAAAATTATTTTTATTAACCTATACTGTATTATTTGCCCCAGGGGGATAGGTCTGTGAATCGTTAGGCTTACACATTTCACAGCACTCACCATAGCACATACCCTCCCCAATGTCCATAACCCAACCATCTTCTCCATACCTACCCCACCCCCAGCAACTCTCAGTTTGTTTTGTGAGATTAAGAGTTTCTTATGGTTTTTCTCCCTCCTGATCCCATCTTGTTTCATTTTTCCCTACCCTACCACCCAAACCTCCTACCCTACCTCTCAAATTCCTCATATCAGGGAGATCATATGAAGATTTTAATTATTTATTTGACAGAGAGAGAGTGAGCACAAGCATGGGGGGCAGCAGGCAGAGGGAGAGGGAAAAGCAGGCTTCCCACTGAGCAGGGAGCCTGATGTGGGGCTCCATCCCAGGACTCTGGGATCATGACTTGAGCCAAAGGCAGATGCTTAACCAACTGAGCCACACAGGCGCCCCTAGTAGGGCTCTTTATGTTCTTTAACTGCATATATTTGAAGTCTTTCCAAATTTTTTCTTGTGGTTGACTTCAAGTTTCATAGTATTGTGGTCTGAAAATATGCATGGTATGATTTCAACCTTTTTGTACTTATTGAGGCCTGACCTGTGACCCAGTATGTAACCTATTCTGGAGAATGTTCCATGTGCACTTGAAAAGAATGTGTATTCTGCTGCTTTAGGATGAAAAGTTCTGAGTATATCTAGTAAGTATGTCATTCAAAGCCATTGTTTCCATGTTGATTTTCTGCTTAGGTGATCTGTCCATTGCTGTAAGGGGGGTGTACAAATCCCCTACTATTATTGCATTATTATAAATGCATTTCTTTATGTTTATTGTTAATTGATTTATATATTTGGGCTTTCAAGTTGGGGGCATAAATATTTACAATTGTTAGATCTTCTTGATGGCTAGACCCCTTAATTATGATATGATGCCCTTCTTCATCTCTCATTATAGTCTTTTTAAAAAAAAATCTGGCTTGTCTGGGGGCATCTGGGTGGCTCAGTGGGTTAAAGTCTCTGCCTTTGGCTCTGGTCATGATCCCAGGGTCTTGGGATAGAGCCCCGCATTGGGCTCTCTGCTTGGCAGGGAGCCTGCTTCCCCCCCCCCCCCCCACCTACTTGTGATCTCTGTCTGTCAAATAAACAAATAAAAATCTTTTCTAAAAAATCTGATTTGTCTGATTTGTCTAAGTACGACTACCCTGGCTTTCTTTTGATTTCCATTAGCATGATAGAGCATTATCTATCCTCTCACTTTAAATCTGCAGGTGTCTTTAGGTCTAAAGTGAGTCTCTTGTAAGCAGCATATAGATGGGTCTTTTTTTTTTTTTTAATCCATTCTAATACCTTATGTCTTTTGATTGGGACACTTAGTCCATTTACATTCATAATAATTATTTATAGCTAAGAATGTAGTGCCATTGTATTGTTTGTAAAGTCACTGTTTCTGGAGATTTTCTGTGTTCCTTTCCAGACTTTGTTGATTTTGGTCTTTTTTGCTCTACTCAGAGAGTCCCCCTAAATATTTCTTATGGGGTTGGTTTAGTGCTCCCAGACTTCTTTAGTTTTTGTTTGTCTGGAAAACTCTTTATTGCTCCTATTCTGAATGTCAGCCTCACTGGATAAAATCTTCTTGCTGTATATGTTTTCCTATTCAACACATTGAATATTTCTTGCCATTTTCTTCTAGCCTGCTATGTTTTTGTGGACAGATCTGCTGTGAACCTGATCTGTCTTCCCTTATAGGTTAAGGACTTTTTCCCTTGCTGATTCCAGGATTCTTTCCTTGTCTGTATTTTATAAATTTGACTCTGATATGCTTTGGCAATGGTTGGCTTTTGTTGAATTAAATGGAGTTCTCTGTGCTTCTTGTATTTTGATGTCTATGTCCTTTCCCAGATTAGGAAAGTTTTCAGCTATAATTTGTTCAAAAAACCTGCCCCTTTTTTGCTCTCTTCATCTTTTGGGACTCCTATGATATGAACGTTATTATGTTTTTTTTTTAAAGTTTTTTTTTTTTTTTTTTACAGAGATAGATCACAAGTGGGCAGAGAGGCGGGCGGGGGGGGGGGGAGAAGCAGGCTCCTTGCCTAGCAGAGAGCCCTATGCAGGGCTCAATCCCAGGACCCCGAGATCATGACCTGAGCTGAAGGCAGAGGCTTAACCCACTGAGCCACCCAGGCGCCCCACGTTATTATGTTTTAATAAGTTGCTGAGTTCCCTAAGTCTACCTCCGTGGCCCATTACCTTTCTTTCCCTCTGCTTTCCAGCTGTATTATTTTCCATAATTTTGTCTTCTGTATCACTGATTTGCCATTCTGCTTCATCCAGCCTCATTTTTATGGCCTCAGTTTGGGATTACATCACAGTTTGTAGCATTTTTATTTTTGACCTCACTAAATTTTAGTTCTTTGATATCCACAGTAGCAGATTCTCCAATGTCTTCTATGCTTTTTTCAAGCCTAGCTAGAATCCTTATAATTGTTTTTTTAAATTCTAGTTCAGACATCTTACTTCTATCTGTATCGATTAAATCTCTGGCCATGAGTTCTACTTCCTGTTCTTTCTTTTGGGGTGAATTTCTCCATCTCATCATTTTGTCCAGAAAAGAATAGAAGAAAGAAAGAAAGAAAAAAACGCATAAAATAAGGAAAACAAAACAAAAAAACTAGCTCATGGGTGTGTACTGACCTGCTTATTCAACGAACCTATATCCCAAAATTATTTAAAAGAAAGAAAGAAAAAAAAAAGAAAAAACCTGAAAATAAACAAAAAATATATATACAAAGTATTTATATAGGGGCACCTAAATGGCTTAATTGGTTAAACGTCTGCCTTTGGCTCAGGTCAAGATCCCAAGGTCCTGTGATTGAGCCCTGCATTGGGCTTCCCTGTTCAGCGGGAAGCCTGCTTCTCCCTCTCCCTCCACTGCTCCCCCTGCTTGTGTTCTCTCTCTCTCTGTCAAATAAATAAATAAAATCTTTTTTTAAAAGTATGTTTATAAAACTAAAATTTTTTTTAAAAATTATAAAAATTTTTTAAAGAAATTGACAAAAATGAGAAAATACATGAAAACATAATAATAATAAAGAAAGAATAAAACTAAAAAGGAAGCTAGATCCTATTTCGCCTAAACCTGAAGCTTTGCTGCACTCTATGATTAGTAGACTTGGTATAAGCAAAGTGTTTCTGCTCATTTTCTAGGGGAGGGGCCTGCTGTGTTGATTCTCAGGCTGACTTGTTTCAGTGGAAATACACCTCCAGGGTGGGGGGTGGGGGGTGGGGGGTGGGGGGTGGGGTGGGGCTTTGTGTAATTGACTGTGGCCTCCACTAGGTGATGATGTTTGGCTCCCTGAAGGCTTTCAGTGCTGATGGGTAGGATGAATATGGCAGTGACACACTCTCTAGCCTGGCAGTTGGAAGCTCGTGGCCCCCACTCTTCAGTGACCCCTCACAGAAGAGCAATCAATCACCCCCCTTGTGTCCCCAGTTTTCATCTGAACCCTGTGTTCACCCAGTCTGTGTTCAAGCTTTTTTAATCTCAGGCATACTTCAAAACTCCAAATTTTAGAGACACCTGCAGCACAAACCCATGCTGTTCTGTGGGAGCGTCTGGCCACACTTCTGTGATTTGCTGACCAGCCACAGGAAAGCAATTGCATGACTGCACAGCAGTTGGCAGTTTAGGGCAAAATAGAACAGAAAGCTGGCATGAAGACCCAATGCTTTCAGCCAGCTTCCCCACTACTACGCCTGGAAACAGCACACTAGGGTGGCACCACCCACTCTTCTTGCCACCCAGGCAATCCTCAGACCATGCTGTGACTCCGGGGATTCTACCCTGCTTTGCCACCTGAGCACCTTTAAGCCAAGCAAACCCTGATGACAGTGGATTTCTAAAAGTTCAGATTTTGTGCTCTGCTGTTTATAATACTTTGCGGTAACTTCCATAAGCAAGCTCTCTCCCTGCTGCCATATCCACAGCTCTATCTCCTCCAAGTCAACCCTCCACACCTCCTACCTTCCAAAAGGTGATCACTTTTCTAACTTGTAGACTTGTAGTTTTTGTTCTCTCAGACCTCCGGTTGAAATCTTGGCTGTTCAGAATGATTTGATAACTGTCTAGCTGGGTTTGAGGGATGAGACAAGCTTAGGGTCCCCCCTACACCTCTGCCATCTTAACTCCTCCCCAGACAAAGACTCTAAACCAAAATACTCTTGAAGAGCTAAAGGAAAGCATGTACTAAGAATTGAAAAAAATCAGACAAACAGTGTATGAACAAATGTAGTATATCAGTAAAGAGACAGATTATAAAAAGTAACTATATAGAAATTGTGGAGATAAATAGTACAATAACTGAAATGAAATTTTCACTAGGGTGGTTCAACATCACATTTGAGTAGAAGGAAGAATCTGTGAACTTGAATATAGGACAATTGAAATTCTGCAATCTGAGGAACCCACAGGAAAAAGAATGGAGAAAAATGAATAGAGTCTACTGGACCTGTGCGACACCATAAGTGGATAAAATGCATTACTGGAGCCACAGAAGGAGAAAAAAGAAAGGGACAGGAAGAATATTTGAAGAAACAAGAGCCAAAAACTTCCAAATGTGGTGAAAGTCATGAATCTACAAATTCAAAAACTCAACAAACTCCAAGTAGACTTTAAGAGACTCTAGTGTATAATGAGATACATTATAATCAAACCACTGAAACCAAAAACAAAAAGATAATCTTGAAAGCAACAAGGGAGAAGCAACTCATCCCATACAAGAGCTCATCAATAAGATAAGCAGTCAATTTCTCATCAGAAACCATGGAGGCTAGAAGGCAGGGGAATAATATATTTGAAATACTGGAAGAAAAATGACTATGTCAACCAAGAATTCTATATCTAGTAAAACTTCAGAAATGTAGGCAAAATTAAGTCATTCCAGAAAAACAAAATCTGTGGGAGCTCATTTCCACTAGACCTACCCTACAAAAATTGCTAAAGGAAATCTTTCAGGTTAAGATGAAAGGACACCAAACAGAAACTCAAACTATATGAAGAAATGAAGATCTCTAATATAGGTAAATAAATAGAAAAATGTAAAAGCGAATATCATTGTATTTTTTAAAGATTTTATTTATTTATTTGACAGAGAGAGGGAGAGATCACAAGTAGGCAGAGAGTGAGGGGGAAGCAGGCTCCCTGCTGAGGAGAGAGCCCAATGTGGGGCTCGATCCCAGGACCCTGGGATCATGACCTAAGCCGAAGGCAGAGGCTTAACCCACTGAGCCACCCAGGCACCCCTAAATAAATAAAATCTTAAAAAAAAAAAGGACCGTTTGGAACTAGCATAAAGATCGACTCATGGGATAGAATTGAGAATCCAGAAATAAACTTACACATCTATGGCCAGCTGATTTTGGCAAAGGTGACAAGTCCATTCAATTAAAGAAAGAATAATCTCTTCAACAAATCTGGGACAACTGGATATCCACAGGCAAAAGAATGAGTTGGAACCCTACCTCACACCATCTACAGAAATTAACTCAAATGGATCACTGACCTAAGGATGACAAATAGAACCATAAACCTTTGAGAAGAAAACATAAAATTAAATCCTTATTACCTTTGACTTGGAATGGATTCTTAGGTATGACACCAAAAGCACAAGCAAGGACAAAATAAGTTGAACTTTATCAACACTAAAAACTTCTGTATATCAAAGGTCATTAACAAGAAAGTGAAAGTATAGCCTACAGAATGGGAGAAAATATTTGTAAATCATGTATCTGATAAGGGTTTAATATCCAGAATATATAGGTAATTCTTACAACTCAGTAGCAAAAAGACAAATAACCTAGTTTAAAATTGGGCAAAGGATTTGAATAGATACTCCTGGAAAGAAGATACACAAATAGCCACTAAGCTCACAAAAAGATGCTCAACATCATTAGTCACTGGGAAAATGCAAATTAAAACTACAGTGAAATACTACTTCACTCCTACTAGAATGGCTATAATAATTTTTTTAAAAAGTGAGAATGTGGAGAAACCAGAACCCTTGTATATTGCTGCTAGGAAAGTAAAATGGTGCATTTGTTGTGGATAAGTTTGGCATTTGCTCAAAAAGCTAAACATAGAATTACCAGACAACCCAGCAGTTCCCTTCCTAGGTATATACCCAACAGAACTGAAACAAGGATTCAAACATACTTGTATAGCAATGTTCATTGCAACATTATCACAATAGCCCCAAAGCGAAAATAACCCAAGTGTTATGGATAAACAACATGTGGTAATATACAGATGATGAAATCCTATTCAGCCATAAACAGTAACAGAATTCTGATATATACCCCAACATGGATGAACTTTGAAAACATCATGCCAAGTGAAAGAAGGCAGACGCCGAAAACCATATAGTATACGAACCCACTTATATGAAATGTTCAGACTGGGCAAATCTATAATAACAGAAGCAGATTAGTGGTTACCTAAGACTGATGAGGGGAGGGAGAGAGATGGGGGGCGATAGCTCAAGGGTATGTGTTTCTTTTTGGGGTGACAAAAATGTCCTAAGATGGTTGTGATGTTTGCGTCACCACCCAGCAAATGGACTGAAACCATTGATTTATACACTTTAAATGAGTGAATTATATGTTATGTTAATTAAATCTCGTTAAAGCTTTTTACTGGGCAAGCGATTTAGATAGACATGCCTCCAAAGAAGATAGATGGATGGCCAAAAAGCACTGTAAAAAATGCTTAACGTCATTAGCCATTGGAGAAAGTAAAAACGGAACCAAGCTGAGATTTCGATTCACTTGTAGGATGTCTGCAATAAAAAGAGATAGTGGGTGTTGATAAGTGGATGGAGAAATCAGAGCCCTCATCCTGGTGAGATAGTAGAAGTGTACAATTGCTTTGGAAGCTCGTTTCTCAAAAGGTTAAACATACAATTACCATGTAACCCAGCATGTCCACACTTAAGGGTAAACCCAAGAGAAATGAAAACATATGTCATTTGAGAAATGAAAACATATGTCTATATGAAAACATATAGACATTGGTTCATAGTTGCATTATTTATAGTAGACAAAAATGAAAGCAACCTAAATGTCCATCAACTTATGAACGGATAGGGGCACCTGGGTGGCTCAGTGGGTTAAGCCTCTGCCTTTGGCTCAGGTCATGGTCTCAGGGTCCTGGGATCGAGGCCTGCATCGAGCCCCGCATCGGGTTCTCTGCTCAGCGGGGAGCCTGCTTCCGTCTCTCTCTCTGCCTGCCTCTCTGCCTACTTGTGATCTCTGTCTGTCAAATAAATAGATAAAATCTTAAAAAAAGAACAAATAAAACTCATAAATATAGAAAGTTCAGGATAAAATTTTTTTCAATCAGTATATAAAGTCACGAAATGAACCATAAAATGTCTCTGAACTTCTTATTCTTACTGCTTAAAGCTAACTCTCTAAAAGTTCTTTTCCTGTGTGTATTTGTCTACATATTTTATATGTATTTACAAGCATATAAAATGTTCTTTTACATGAATAAGATCATACTTTATGCACCTTGGTTTTTTAACATGTATTTTGTATGTTAATAACATACAGTTCCACCCCATTCTTGGATCAGTTCCATTGTATTCTGTGGTAAATGGAGAACTGGTTTTAACAGAGTTGTTCAGACTCCTCTCAATTATTTTGTACTGCAGATGCTACAGTGAACATTCTTATTGATGTATCTATAATCCATATCCATATCTATATAGCTATATGCCAGTATCTATTCAGAAGATCATTTCCTAGCAGAGAGATTGCCTGGTAAATACTATTTTTTAAAAAATCATTTACAAGTGTTTTGGGACGAGGACCTGGAGACCGTTCATGCAGAGCAGTATGCATATTTTACCACTAAGTGGCAGGAGAGGTCTATTAATCTCTGAGAAGAGGGCGCAGTGTGCATTTCAAAAACTTGGTAAAACAACCTAAGAGACATAATAATATCTCCTAGATGATAATGAATAAAAGAAGGAATCATGACCTCTACTTAAGTTATACCAGTGCAAGTTTCATGAATGATAACAGCAGGACATTTAGAATCTTTCTAATCACCACTTTACTTGATAATGATGAAATATTTTTCCTTTTTTGTTTTTTTTTTAAGATTTTATTTATTTATTTGACAGACAGAGATCACAAGTAGGCAGAGAGGCAGGCAAAGAGAGAGAAAGGAGGAAGCAGGCTCCCTGCTGAGCAGAGAGCCCGATGTGGGGCTCAATCCCAGGACCCTGGGATCATGACCTGAGCCGAAGGCAGAGGCTTTAACCCACTGAGCCACCCAGGCGCCCCGATTTGTTTTTCTTTTTTAAAGTAGACTCCATGCCCAAAGTGGGGCTTGAGCGACTCCTGGGTGGCTCAGTCGTTAAGCGTCTGCCTTCAGTTCTGGTCATGATCCCAGGGTTCTCAGATCGAACCCCGCATCGGGCTCCTTGCTAGGCAGGAAGCCTGCTTCTCCCTCTCCCACTTGTCCTGCTTATGTTCCTTCTCTCGCTGTGTCTCTCTCTGCCGAATAAATACATAAAATCTTTAAAAAACAAACAAATACACAACAACAACAAAAACAAAGTGGAGCTTGAACTCACCACCCTGAGATCAAGAGTCACATGTTCCACGGACTGATTCAGCCAGTTGCCCCAATAATGATGAAGTATTTTTCCAAAACTGTTGGCCACTATAGTATATGCAAATCTAAAGTTCCCAGAATTTTCCCAGTCATGTCTTCTTGTGAGAAAACTGATAACTGTTTTGCACACTGCCCCCTTAGTCATAAGCCATCTTTTGCAATGCCAGCAGGCTTAATGGGAAGGGAGTTTGCATGCTGGGAAGGAAATAGTATCTTCTGTTTCTAGTGAAAAACCATGGAAGCTGTGTGGGATAAAGGGCCCAGGAGCAGGAAAAAGGAACACAATTTAAGCTATATATTGGAGGGACTTACTTCGGAAATTGTATGTGGGCTTTGGGAAGAGGAATTAATTATATAATAGAAGCACATACCATAGAAATTTAAAGGTCATGGATATATACTCTGTGTTAGGAATGTGCTAGAATATCTCGACTGTGTTGAGGTTCGGGATAGTTCTCAATTTAGTTAGAGAACATGTCTTTGGATCCCAGTAATATTCTATACGTAGGATCTTAGAAGATCTAGAGGCTTGGCCCTCTGCCATCTTGTTCTGACAACATAGCAGTGTGACATCTCTGTAAAGCCAGTCTTTACTGTCACTGTATTTGAGTGTCAATTAAACATTCAAGCCTAATGAGCAGTGGGTGATGTATGGAACTGCTAAACCACTCACCGTATCATACTCCTGAAACTAATATAACTCCATATGTTAACTAACTGTCATTAAGGTACAAACTTACAAAAAAAAAAATCACAGCCTAGGTTTTGTTGTTATCCTGGGATCAGGAAGCCATATCCATGGCAAACGGAAGAGAAACAGCTCCAAAAGTTCTTCAAAACTTCCTAGCTACTGGTAGATTGATTTTCTTTCCACATTAAAAAACTGTTCTGCCACAGGAGTTTTCAAACTTACTTATTTTTAGCCTCAGACTCTTGTAAAAATGAAATTTTGACACAAGATCTCAATATATAGAATCCAAACTGATGAAATGGAAGGTAGGTCTCGCAGTTGAAAACCTCTCAGAAAGGGGCCGGGAGGGCTTCTGGGAACACTGGACTGCGTGGCTCCTCCAGTGCTTCCTGCAGGTGGGCCCCCCGCCACCGCCCCGTCCCGTGGCCAGGCCACTCCCAGGTTCATGACTGCCTCTGAGTTGCCCTGACTCACTGAACAAGCAATTATCCAGTGCTTACTGTTTGCCAGGTCCTGGGACAGATCTTGGATACACAGAAATGAGTAAGGCTGCGTCCTCATCCTTGAAGAGCTCACAGTCACGTGGAGGACTCCTTTCCACACTTTGGGGAGCCTTATATCTGCCTGGGCTGCTCATCAAAAAATGCCTATTTCTAGGTCTCCCCCCAGGAAATGTCAATTGAAAAGGTAAGAGGTGGAGCCCAGAAATCTTCCAGCTTAATAAGCATCAATCCAGTGGGAGAGGCAGAAACACAAACAGGGAGAGTCATCGTGGAACAGCGAGTTGAGAGTGATGGCGGAGGCGTGCAGGGGCAGTCACGGGAGGGCTTGGGAGTGCAGAGAGCCCCAGAGGGAGAGGAGATCAAACATAGCTTTGGAGGGGGTGCAACATAGACTCCCGACACAAGAGTGATGAGAGTGACGTTTGGGCTTGGGGATGGCACCATTCTGAGGGGGCTGGCTGAGCAGCTGTAAGACCAGCCAGGGGGCCGGTAGAATAATCCAGAAGAGAGGTGATGAGGGCTGGGCTGGGTCCGCGGTGGCAGGTGGTAATCCAATACCAGCAATTGGAACAGCAGATACTTGTTACCGCCCACCAGTCACTGTGCTAAAGGACTTGCCCTATAGTTTGATTTAATTCTCACAAATCCTACAGTGTAGCTACTGCGAGTAACCCTATTTCATAGATCACGACATGGACATTTGGAAAAGTCATACAATTCACCAGAACAGGCACCTAGGTTTCTTCCTCTGCAAACCTATGCCTTCAACTACAACTATTAAATCACATTGGCTCTTAAAG
The DNA here is from genome assembly GCF_002288905.1 of Enhydra lutris kenyoni. Taxonomy (NCBI): domain Eukaryota; kingdom Metazoa; phylum Chordata; class Mammalia; order Carnivora; family Mustelidae; genus Enhydra; species Enhydra lutris. Next base: position 5,468,391 of record NW_019154092.1, on the reverse strand, counting down.
CATATAGAATAATGAATGGATTAACACAATCTGTAAGAGGAAAGTTCTAAAGGACCTGATGATTGGTTGGAGGTAGGGGGTAAGGGATGACTCTAGCTTGCGGCACCCGGGTGACACCATGACCCAGGACAGTGAATTCTGGAAAGGAATTTGCCTATGGTTGGAAGATGCTTGGGCTATGATGAGTTTGAGCTACGGACCTAGAGAATATTGCCTGGGTGACTGGATAGATGGGCGTGAGGCTTGGGGTTGAAATGAGATCGAGATACAGGTTTGGGAGTGAGTAGAAACCATGAAACTCAGTGAGTACACTCAGGGAGTAAGTGTAGAGTGAGAAGAATAGAAGAACCCAGAGGGGGAGGAGGAATCTGCAAAAAAAGACTGAGAAGGAATTTGACATAGCAATGAGATGTCACTGGAGTCAGGGTAGCAGAGTTTCAAGGAGAAAACTGCTCAATAGTTCAAGTGCACTAGGCAGGTCTAGGATGGGGGCTGACCAATGGCCAGTGCATTGGAAAATGTGATGGCTTCTGGTGACCCTAAGGAGAAAAGCCCGTCACAGCATGTGGATTATAATGAGCACTTACGAAGCAGAAAGAGCAAACGTGAATCTTAAAGACTGAGAGGAGAAGTGGGGAGAACAATTTCCTGCTACTTACAGGGGAGTGTGGCAGCTGGAGGATAAGTTTCAAGGGCTTTACACATGCAGCTTGGGCATTTACCACCATCAACTTATAGGATGGCACGTGTCCTTTATCCTTTCCCTTGTTGCTTCAGTAAACACACAAGTGACCTTGGCTTCCAAGCCAAAAAAATGTGGAAGAGACATTTCAACCAAAGATAAAGGTGAGGGGTGACGTTTGCCCCTAAATCCCCCATTCCTTGGGAATCTCTCCTGCGTTCCCACGGCTGCCGTGAGAGCAAGCAATCCAGGTTTGCGTTGCTGTGGGAGGTCAGTCAACAGCGGAATCTGTCATCCCATCTTTGCCTGATGATTCCTGGGGAAACAACTGGTGCTTGGCTTAACCCACTAACACATGCCAAGTCGCTCTTTTCACTGGCATCTTTCCAGTTCTACAGAACTCATAAAACTAAAAGGACAACAAGGAGCTGTTGGGTGGCCCTGGATCAGACTCATGTGTCACCTGGCCGTGTGATCACACCCGCCACACCTGCCGGCGTCTGTCCTAGCTGCTTCATAGAGCTCCCGGCCTCCTCCTGCTAAGTGTCCAGGAACTGCCTCGGGACGTAGTGGGTCTGCCCAGCACCCTCCTAAGCTAGCCTCCATCTCTGCTCGAATATTCCTATGGAACAAAAACATTGTTTCATTCCACATTTATTTATTTATTTTTTTAAAGTTTCTATTTATTTGAGAGAGAGAGAGCACGCACAAGCTGGGTGAGGTGGGGGAGGGGCAGAAGGAGAGAGAGAAGGAGACTCCCCGCTAACCAGGGAGCTCCACACAGTGCTTGGATCCCAGGACCCTATGATCATGACCTGAGCTGAAGGCAGATGCTTACCGAGCAAGGAAAAATCAACCCACCTGGTTTGTATGGGATGGGCAGGGGTACAGGTAAGTAAAAGAGCTCAGGTCCTGGGCTCCTCTAAGAATCCACAGACAGGTGCATAGTCAAGGGGGGAGATTTGGAGGGTTTTGGGGGGCGCGGGTGGTTCAAGTTTAAAGTTGACCATATGTATAATCCAGGGAGGATGTGGAGTGAATTGTCCCGTGTGGGGAAGAAATGGGAGCCACAGAAGCGATGACTAGCGGAGTAGGTGCCTAGGGGACAGGGGACCCAGGAGAAGAGCGGGGCACTGAGACTGGAGGGCAGGAGGGGAGCTTGGCCTGGGTCTAGATCATGACAAGAACCACAACATACTGGGCACTTGCTACGTATCTGACACTGCTGGGCACTGACAACCATTGGGCCCATTCAGACATTTTACAGGCAAAGAGAATGGGGCTCAGACAAGTTAAGCAACTTGTTCAAGGTCATACGATTAGTAATTGGTTATCCCGTGTTGAATCCAGGCAGCCTCCCTCTGGGGATGGTGCCCTTAGCAGCACCATACATTATATGGCCCAACAGGTTTTAAGCAAATGGCCTGAAGTTGAAAGAGATCTTGGCTTCATCGTCTCCCTTTAGCAAGAAGTAAAGTCATCTGCCCAGAGTGAGAGGGACAGCAACAGAAGGGGAGGTATGGAGACAGGGGTAATGGCTGGCAATCCCTTGGGGCATGATGTTATCCAAAGACAAGGAGAAATGTCCTAAGAGGGCCTGGATGAAACAGGGCACCTGTTGTTTCCTATGCAATTATCTGTAAGATTGTGACTTCTTACTGGTAGCACAGAGTCCTTTGGGCCCTGACCAGAGAGGGCAGATTGTAGCACCTGTCCAGCATGGAGGGGAGAGAAACTGGGGTCAGTTCTCTGTGAACTGTGGCCTAGGATGAGTACTTAAGGCAGGAAGGTCAGGAGACCCTGGCAGAAGGGGAGGGAAGGGACTGTTGCATGGGTAAGAAGGACTGCAGGTTGTGCTCAGAAGGTGGGTGTATCAGTTGGGAGCTTCAGGCTAAAATGTGAATTCAAATGATATGAAACAATAGAACATTTATTGTGGCATGGTTGTGAGTTCCTAGTTAAGGGCATTTCAGGCTGGCTGAGAAAGTGTTCACGACTGTCTTTTTCCTACCAATTTCCATTCTCGGGGCTGATTTCATCCTCCTGCTCGAAGCAATGGGGTCCCACGAGTTCCAGGAGTTAAGCAATGGAAGTGATGGATTCTGATGACTTGCTCTTTGGAGCAAGGAACCTTCTCCCACAACATTGCAGGGGGCCCCCTCATGCTCCGTGGCCAGCATTGGGTCACAGGTGGGCTCCTGAGCCAGCTCTCAGACCCTCAGATCTCGGCTCAGCCCTGAAGCAGGTGGGGTGGGATCTGCCTCCGCTGAACACTTGCAGATGTGAGACATGTGCCCCCTAACCCGTCCTTGCCCTGTTAGGGAGGCAGAGTCCCTCATAGGCAGGTATTGGAGCTTGGGATGTTTAAGGTGGAATCAAAACATAAGCAAGATCCAGGCAGCAGGCCGGATGGGGAGTGGGTGGCTGAAATCTAGCAGGGATGGAGGTGTCTAAAGTTAGGAAGGTCAAGGAATCGGAAGCTGGGATGTCTGCATGGATCACACACACTGATGTTGACGGTGCCAAGAATGAAGGCAATAGTGATGCCCGGCTGGCTCATTCAGTAGAGCAGGTGACTTTTGATCTCAGGGTCGTGGGTTCGAGCCCCATGTTGGGCATGGAGCCTACTTAAAAATATAATAAAATTTGGGGGAAAAAAAGAATTAAGGTGATAGATGGTGAGGGTGAGGCAGTGGGGGTAGAGAGAGGGACCCCCGCAAGTCAAACTGCCAGCTCCTCAATAAATGACAAGGATGAGGGACAAGAGGGAAGGAGGATGGGCCGTCCTTCCTTTCCTTCTCCACTAAACCCAACTGCATATAAGGTCTTTAAGGGTTTTCAAGTCTGATCCCCGCTGAGCTGGCCCAAGCGCTCTGTTGGGGCAGAAGCTTCTAGACCGGCCACATGATAGACCAGTGAAATAAAAGCCCGTGGGTGGGTTCCAGGTGTTGGTCCTTTTCAGAGCTTCTCAGATTCCTCCAACACACAGCCGTGGTTGGGACCCCACTCTACCTCTCACACTGTGACTCCTTATCATCTCAAAGGGCAGTTGGAGCAGAGCCCTCCTAATCACTCAGTGGAACGAATGTATTAAGCCCCTATGCTCCAGGCACTGGGAGTAGAAAAAGGAGAAGCACGTGGTTGCCTCTCCCCCAGACGCCCACCGGGGGATATGAGCACACACACTGCTACGGTAGAGACTTGTGGGAGCCTCCTGGCCGGCAGGCTCCCCAGCGTCAGGGCGACTCTGCATGCAGACTTGGGACAGGCGAGGCTCTTGGGGGAAGACGAAATGTAGCGTCTTCATCTCCATTTCACTGAAAGCACGCCCCCACCATAGCCAGCCAAGTGTACTTCCTAGATCTTGTTTATATTTTGAACTGTTTTGCCTCAGCAATCTCAAACTCTAAAATCTGTCAGAACTTCAAAATAAAATCTCAGCGTCTTGGAATGAAATATAAGAGAAATGCAGCCTTCGTGATAAGGCTCCTTGTCTACCTTTCTAACTTCAACCCTTGCACTTCCCCCAGGGACCTTGCAATCCAGCCTTATAGGCAATTTGCAGCCTCCTAAGAGCGTGGTACGCCCTCGGGCTTCTGGATTTTTGCATCTATTTCTCTCTTCATCTGGAAGATGCTTCCAGGACAAGCATGGAGGGGCACATTCTGGCTGGAAGAAAAAGTATGAGTGAAGGTCTGGTGATGACAAGGAAGCACTTTGCCCAATCCTGCTGGCAGATTGGGCAAGGAGGCTCTGAGGCTGTTGGTCTCCGTTGGCGTCAGAATCCCTGGGAGAACTTGCTAAACTGCAAATGCCTGTCCCCATTGGCCCCCGGCTATGGTATGGTGGGGCTGAGGGTGGGGCCCGGGGTCTCCATCTCTAAGAGGCTCCCAGGTCCTGTAGTTGCGGCTCACAGAGGGAAGGAAAGTGTAGTCCTTGACCAAAAAGGGAGGTACCAGGATAGGGCTTCAAGCAGGGATGTGACTTTCGTTGGTTGCTCAACAATTATTGATTCATTGTGTACCTACTATGTTTCTGACTCTGGAAATACCAAGGATAAGGATAACTTAATATCTGATCTCAAAAGGTTTTTTGACCTGGCGGGAGAGGCAGTAAACCACAGAGGATCATTATACGTGATGGTGAGTCTCAGAGGGAGGTGTGCGTAGGCTGTGATGTAATCAGAAGAAGGGAGCTGCACAGACGGGATATCACCCGAGCTGGGCGTGGCCGCCTGAGAACCCACAGCTGTGCGTCCCCCAGAGACCTGAGGGCGGGGCCGTGGCAGGTGACTGTGAGGCTGTGCAGCGCTGTCCCGGATGGAAGGTGGTCCTCATTTCTCCCCTCTTCTCAGTTACCCAGCTTCATCACTACACAGCAGGTCTCTGTACCAACGTTTCACCTGGTTAGGGTTTTAGCTTTCTCACACAGTGAGATGCAAACTCAGCAGTTCATCCCTCTCAGACCTGGAACAACCTGCAGGAGCTGTCTCCCCTACAATGTGTTCTAATTCACCATCTGGCCCCATTCCTTAAGCCTCACGGTCCGTATGCATTTGTGGAAAATGCTGATTGTAAATGATGACGCTTTTTAAAAACCAAAATAACAGCACCTAGATTCCTAGTGCTGAGCACATAGGAAGTATTCCACAATGGGCCTGATCATAATTGTAATTATGTAGCACAGGTGTGAGTGGGAATCCTGCAAACCCCACTGTCCGGTCCTATATGGCTACCTGAGGTCTGTTGGCAGCTCAGCCCTCCATGAAGCCCCAGAGGAAAACCTGCCCCTGGCCGCCTGCTTCAGCGGTTCCACCACGGGTCTCATCAGCTGGGCAGCCCCTCCATCAAACAGACAGCATTGCTCTGTGGGCTCTCTACCTAAATGCCCCTAGAAAGGACAGAGCCTCTGCAGCCAATTAAGCCAACTGTGCTCTTTGTCTATGGGGGCCCAGTGTGCCATGGCTGCAAACAGTAGGCTCCTCGGTAGTGTATGCAGCCTGTTGATTGTACGGGTTGCCCTAAGGGACCTTGGAGACAGCCCTTTTGGTGGATGCTGGGGTCTGACCTCATGGCTATCTCCAATTTAGGCTGCAGACAGGTATGCGGGGTGCCTTTGGAAAGCCCCAGGGCACAGTAGCCAGGGTCCACATTGGCCAAGTCATCATGTCCATCCGTACCAAGCTGCAGAACAAGGAGCATGTGATTGAGGCCCTACGCAGGACCAAGTTCAAGTTCCCTGGCCGCCAGAAGATCCACATCTCCAAGAAGTGGGGCTTTACTAAGTTCAATGCAGATGAATTTGAAGACATGGTGGCTGAAAAGCAGCTTATCCCAGATGGCTGTGGGGTCAAATACATCCCTAACCGTGGTCCCTTGGACAAATGGAGGGCTCTGCACTCATGAGAACCTTGGCACTATCCCTTCCCGTCATATTCATGCCCACCAATAAATCCAACTTCCTGT
>NW_019154092.1:5304037-5462144 GCF_002288905.1 Enhydra lutris kenyoni | reverse complement strand
AACTTTGAGCCCCTCAAAAAATGGAGGGATCCCCTCCCAAAAAAACCTTTGCACCCCCCCCCCCCCAAATAAACACCACCCAAAAAAACCACCTCCCTCTAAAAAAAAAAAAAAAAAAAAAAAAGAAAGGACAGAGCCTGCTCCTCTTTTCAGGATGCCAAGGTAAGGCCTGGCAATGGCCCGTGCTGGTTTTCAGCTCCATCCCTTAGTGTGTGAACACCAAGAGAGCTTTTCTACTGCCTGGAACCCCAGTTTGCTCATCTATGAAACAGGCACAGTAGTACCAACTTTGGAAGATTACTGTAAGGTTAAAGACATATAGAGGGCAAAGGTCAATGTGAGTCGATGGTAGCCTACCCGAGGTCTTCTGACTGGTTCCATGAGCTCTTTCCACTGCACTGGCTCGTGGCACAAATGGGTTCCAGATGCCCAGTCAGTGCCAGGTGCTGTGCTAAGTGCTGGGATTCTGTAGCAGGCTAGATGAGGTCCCCTGCCCTCACACCCCATCACATTTGGGGCAGATTTCTCTTCTTCACAAAACAAGCACCTGCTTCTTTGTGGTAGTGCAGAGTAAAGACAAATCTAAAAAGGAAAAATATTGATTTTTCCCTGGTGCAAAAGGAAAAGAGCCTCTCCTTTCCTTTCTTAAAGATCATTTGCTCTAGAAAACTTATAAATTCTTTGTCCTTTTGGAGATGTGCGTAAATATTTTTTAAAAAGCTAAATAGAAAAAAAAAAGGAAAAAAAGTTAAATAGGCCTTTTGCCAGTTCTAACCCAGAAACGTTCTTTCTCAAGGTCCTGGGAGCCATCTCTCTGAAATGTTAACTTTATTTCCGGGAGAACCTGACTTCAAACCCACCTTCTATGGTGCCCATATGAGAATTCTATTGCAGCTTTGGAGAAAGACAATTAGCAAACAAAAACAGCCACTCTAATTACCAGGTAAATTTAGGGTGAACTCTGAGTGAAAAAATGTCTGTCCAGTCCTCTAACTTGAGACCATGATGTAGGTGTCGCACCTTCCTTGTCCATATAAAAGCGCGAGATTTCTTGCTGTCTCTGCAATATCTTTAGGGGACCGCCCTAAACTGTTTTCTTTCTCTTCTGTTCCCTTGGGGAGTTTTTGGGGGGGTCTGGCAGGAGATTTTGTTTTTCTTTATACTTAACCGACAGTAAAAACCAGGCTGGCTGGAGAGCGCTTTGTTACAATTTGGACAACCTGAACGATGAGCATTAGCGCCTCACCTTCCATCCCTGCATTTTCAGCAGGTGCTGTCCCCGCATCTACCTGCCGCAGCGCAGATCCCCCATCCGCGGCTACAGCCGAGTCCCGCATCCCTATTTTTAGCCGCCACAACCCTCGTGGCCAAGTGACAGGCAAGCGGGGCGGTGTCCGAGAGCGCCCGGCCCAGCCCAGCCTCACCGCGCCCCGCCCCTGCCGCGCGCGCCCCGCCCCCGCCCCGCCCCCACGCGCCGGGAGGGAGGAGCCGGGCGCGCAACAGCCGGCGCGCGGAGTCCGAGCCGGTACCCCGCGCCCTGCGGCCGGCGGCGATGAAGATCTGGAGCTCGGAGCACGTGTTCGGGTGAGGTCGGGCGGCGGGCCACGGTGGGGTCCGGACCGGCGCCTGCTCCTGCCCCCGGGGCGGCCGAGGAAAGGCTGGACACCCAGACCGGGCCCTCGCCGAGCCCGCCCAGCCCCGCGCTGGCCGCTCCCAGACCGCGGCCCTGGCATCCTAAAAAGAGGGGGCAGGCTATGTCCTTTCTAGGGCGTCGTTAGGTAGAGAGCCGGCGGAGTGGTGCAGTCTGTCTGATGGAGAGGCCGCCTGACTGACGGAGGCCGGTGGTGGGATTGTCGCAGCTAGGGGGCCGGGGGCGGCCTTTCCCTGGGGGGCTGGCGGAGGGCCGAGGCGCGGGGACGGATCTCAGCCACCCGAATGGGGCCGGACGGCGCGGGCCGGCGAGTGCGCTCGGCGGCGGGGCGCCCTGGTGTACGCGGAGGCCCGGGGGTGGGGGGGACGCGGCGGGGAGGGGGCCCCGGAAAGTGACAGCCCTCTCTCCTCAGCCCACCCAGGAGCAGGCCCGATCTCTCCTGTACCATGCGCTCTTTGGGGCAGGGCGCGCGGCATCCTAGGGAGAACAGGGGCCTGGGGAGCGGGCCCGGTCCTCTGCTGAGATTGTGCTGGCCATTGAACCCAGACACTAAGCTGTGAGCTCGGCAGGAAGCCAAATGTGGAGAAGGCTTGTGGGGGGTCTTTCATCCTGAATGCATTTGTGGGCATGGAAGGCCTCCAAGCCAGCATGGAAAACGGAGAACTGTTTTAAGAGTACCCTCGTGACCTAAATGGTATCTTCTAAGTCACTTTGGTATGTGACACTATACAATTATCCTTTAAGGTTTTTTAAAGGAACAAAGATTTTAAAGATTCCTTGATCCCACTTGGAGAAGCATTTTGTTTTGGGGAAAAAAACAAAACAAAACTGCGTGAAGTGAAATTGTCATCCTTTGGCCTTTTTATGTAAAATTATTACAATAAAACTTTATCGAGTGGTTTAAAACCTCTGAAATTATTTTTAATGAAATCTTTAGACTTTATGGGATTCAGTTTGAGTGTTGATTTTGTATGGTCTGCAGCCTTTCTCAACTGGGCTTCCTTGAGAGATCCGGTAAAAACCCCAGTGAGTATGACTCCAGAGATTCTTTTCTCGATTTTGGAGATAACTGGCACCATCCGAATGCAGAGGGAAGACGTTAAATCATTGAAACTGTGTGCCCAGGCAGTGGGGCTCAGTGTTCTCTCAGAACACCTGAGAAGTCTGCCCTAGAAGTTCATGAAATGTTGATTGACAAGCAGAAGTGAACGGTCAGCTATGGAAAGTCACTGTTGATAAACTTCACCCTCTTAAAGTGTATGACTGAACGATTCTCAGTCAATTTACAGAGTTGTACAACCATCACCATAGTCTGGTTTCAGAGTATTTCCATCATGCTGCAAAGACCCCCTCATTCCCATTCCTAGGCACCCGCCACTCATTCCCAGCCCCAGGCAACCACTAAGCTGCTGTCTCTATAGATTTGCCTTTTCCAGAAATTTCACCTACATGTCATAATACAATATGTGGTCATTTGTGTCTGGCTTCCTTTACTCGGCACATTTTTTTGAGGTTCATTGGTATGGCAGCCTGTATCAGTCCTTCATTCCTTACCTTATTCATTTTGTGTCACTGATACTCTGCCCGTGCCTGACATACAGTAGGTGCTCAGTGAGGGGTTGAGGAATCTCAAGGAAACCGGGTGCCCTTCCAGAATGAGGGCAGCTGTCCACCAAAAGAATCCCAGGGGGCCCCCAAGATGCTGTGGACTAGGTGCTGACCATCTGCCGTTGATTTTTGAACTTCACATTGGCAAACGTGGAATGCAGGTGGCTGAGGATGGTGGTAGGTAGGCCTTTGTGGCAGACAGGTGGCAAGTGAGGTGTTATTCTGTGATGGCAGGCCCTCTGTAGGACAGTATGAAATTGGAAGCCTGGCTTTCTAGCTAGGCTTTATTAATGAGTTTCCCTTTGCTTAGTCCTTAAAATAACTAATCCCCCCTCCCCTTTGGGGATTATAAACCTTTCTTTTCCTTTTTATACTTGTTTACTTTTTATATATTTGTGGTGCTGACAGGTAACTAGTTGATTGGAGTTTCATAAACGTACTCTTGAAAGGCAAGAAATAATCAGGCACAAAAGCTTTGGCATTTATCAATTTTTCCTCTTGTGTCCACATCCTGAAGAAACCCCAGGACCCAGGGGCGCCTGGGTGGCACAGTTGCCTAAGCGCCCAACTCTTGGTTTCAACTCGGGTCATGATCTCAGGGTCATGAGATCGAGCCCCACGTCTGGCTCTGTGCTCATTGCAGAGTCAGCTTGGGAGTCTCCCTCCCTCTCCCTCTTATTCTCTCTCCCTCTCTCTCTAAAACAAACAAATAACTCTTAGAAAGAAAGAGAGAAAGAAAGAAACCCCAGGGTCTGGAGTGGGGCATAGCTGAGAGCAGTATGAACACGGCCATGGAAATGGAGAGCCCTCTGGGAAAACCATCGGAATCAGCATGTGTGTTACCTAGACGGGGTTCAATATAGTTTAAATAGTAATGAAAAATATAGGACTGAAATATAAAAATATAGAAAGGGATGTTAAAAATTAAACAGGTTTATAAATTTCATCCTCACAGCATTGACCAAGGTTTCACGTAGGCCTAGAACAAGATCTTTCCTAACAGCCAACACAAGATTGGCTGGCAACATCAAGGTCATACACTCCCTGGATTCCAGCAGCTACCGGTATCTAAAAGGTGATAACCATCTCAGGGAAGTCAGGAGCTTTGGCGGGGATATGTCCTCCAGCAGGCTTGCTTTCCAGCCAGGAGCAGGGAAAAGGACCTCCCACCATTTCTTTTAAATAAGAGAAATTGAACATTACAGACAAGAGCGCTGTTCCCTTTCTCCCCACAGGCAAGATTATGAACTTGGTGGGTATCCTTCTGAAGGTCTGTCGGACTACCTTTGTGTGTGTGTGTGTGTGTGTGTGTGTGTGTGTGTGTGTGTGTGTGTGTTATTCCATAAGCAGTACATAATGGCATTTGTTGTCTTAAAATGGAAACCAACGGTATCACTTGGTACAGATCTTTTGACCATTTCCCTTTCTTCACACAGTGTGTTTTTGAGATTGTGTGTGTGTGTATCCTATAGTTGCATGATATTCCATTGTATAACTATGTCACAGTTTATCCTTTCTCTTACTGAAGGGATATAACGTTTCCCCCTTTATCCCATATCATACTGCAGTGATCACTCCTGTATACGTTTCCAGTCCCTTTAATCAAGGGCCCACTTAGGCCAGCGATTCTCAAACCCTTCAGCCTCAGGACATCTTAATACTCTTAGAAAATACTGGGTGCCCCAGACAGTTTTTATGTGGGTTCTATCTACCACTATTTACCATATTAGAAATTAAAATGGATACATTTAAACATATTTATCAGTTCATTCAAATTAATAATGATAAACCCACTCCATTCATATAAGTAACATTTTTATTAAAAAACAAACCTGTATTTTCCAAAAGCACAAAAATTAGGTGGAAGAGGGGTGCTGTTTGATTTTCTTTTTTTCTAATTTCTGGCGTAACAGAAGATAGCTTGCTCCTCCTGTCTGCTTCTGCACCAGTGTTTTGCAATCTGTTGTTTTGATTCAAATATACAAATAAAACCCAGCCTCACTCTATGAATAAAACCCGTTTGGTATTTTAATAGCCTTTTAAGTGATTGTGGCTGCTTTAAGTAATTTGCTGCTGTGACAAGACAAGTGGTTTCTGAAGCTCGTTGCAATGGAAGATCTGAAAGCAGAATGACCAGAGTCGTCGGCCTGCCTTGAACATGAGTGGGTCTCTCCCTGTGACATCCCGCACCAGTCACTTGGAACATACGGGTTCATCGGGTTGGCAGTATGGGGCTGTCATCAGGCTCCTGGCAGAGGATCCAAGTTTTCTAAAATTCCAATTTGTGATCAAAAGCTCAAATGTTCTCTTTGGCAGCAAATAACGATCAGTTTTTCTTGAAGGGATAGGCTCCCTGTATTCATCTTGGAGAAAATGCCGGCCACATACCTAAGTCTGAATGAGCAAAGTCCGTCCATCTGTTGTTTCACATAGACGTGGTGGGTTGGGTTGGAGAGCTGCAGCTTGGCTGGGCCCCACCACCCACCAGCTGCCCGGCGCTCCCCCAGCCACTTGATCCTCCAAGTGCAGCCGGTCAGCTTCCTGTGCACCCCGCTCTCTTGCTCAGAGTATTAATGGAGGGGTACTTAGGGGTCTAAATATAAAATTAATAGTCTTGCTATTTCACAATGGATATTTTTAAGAGGCACTGGCATTATTTTCCTGAGTGAACAGCAGTGAGCCTTGACCCCAAGTGTGGTTTGGGGCCAGGGCCTGCATTCATGGGGAGAGGCCCCCAACTTTACCCTCTGTTGCTTTTGCAGCATTTGGGTGAAAGGTCAATATTGTCTAAAAGGCAAGTCATGTCTCAGTAACACTGAGGCAGTTTGGGCCTAGCAGACCTCTGGAAAGGGCCTGGGAATCCTCCAGGTGTGGACCACAGTCTGAAAACCGCTGGTCTGGGCCTAGAGTTGCTTCGGGTGGGTGCAGGAACGCCTTGCCTTGCTTGGGGCAGCCTTCTTTTTTTTTTTTTTTTTTTTTTTAAAGCTTGTTATTATGGAAATTTTAAAAAGTATGCAAAAATGGAGAGCTGAGAATAGTGAGAGCCCACTGCCATCTCCCACGTTGACAATCACCCTCTCAGAGCCCGGCTGGCTTCACGTGTCCCTACCCACCGCTCCCTCCCCCTGGGTTATTTTAGGCAAATCCCAGGCATCCTATGATTTCATCCCACTTCATCTTTCTGACACCCTGGCTGTGCATAGAGAGATGCCTTTGTTACTCCTTTCCACTCCCCAGTGTGCCAGGTGGACTGAATCCCACCACCTCCTGGGCTGCAGGGCCAGGCGCCGCAGGGGCGATGTCTGGTGCTTTTGCAGCAGTGCTGTGCTCCGAGGCAGCCCCCCACCCCCACCCCAGGGATGGATTCCCATTCCATCGTGGTCGGTTGCTGTGAGTCACAGACATAGCCGGGACCACACCTCTCAGAATGAACTTCAGCCAGTTCCTGGCCTGCCTAAGCCAGACACGGGCACACAAGCCCTGACACAAGGGCACCGGCCCTCTTAGCATCTCCCAGGCCTTGAGCCAATTCACCATCCACAGCTCAGTCTCCCCCTTTTTTCCAACACTTGATATTACCAGAGTTTGCCATTTTTGCAATGACTACCAGGGTATTTCCTTTAACCAAGAAGCGTGTGACACTGACTTCCTGTATTTAACCCTCGTTGTTTAAAAAAATGTTACTTCTTGAATCTGTTGTTGTCTATATTAACTTATATGGCCCTCCTGCTGTAATCAGTAGAATTATTTTTTATGTGAGTGTTGTAAGCAGCTTGTATTTAGTTTACATCATCAGCAGAAAGGTGTCAGGTTTCTTATATAAGAAAGATTATTGTGTAAGATACGCTTCATACAAATACTTCAACTTTTTGCTAGTTTTAAGTAATTTTAGGAGGCACAGCCTATTCTGCTTAAAATAGTGATTTTTGTGGGAACAACTCTTAGGACCTTAGACTGCAACGCTTATAGAGTATTTCAGTGAGAAGGCCCCCGTGTAGCTCAGTCCCTTGCTGCTCTCAAGTATGTCCAGCTTCTGCCCCGTTCCCTAGATCATGGATCGACCGTGTCCCTGACAGTTCTTCCTCAGAGAAGAAGGCTGCGCTCTCTGGGTCCTCCCGAGCAGGGAGTGTAACCACATCTCTGCGTCTTCATTGCTCTTTGTTAAAGCCGGTGAACAGGTCAACTCAGTGACACGATTCCATGGTTTGAAAAAGCATTTCTTTGTTTAAAAGAGGAGATTTTAGATCAGGAACATAATGGAAAGAACAGAGGGCAGGGGCCTGGGAGACCCGGTTCTAGAGCAGGCCCTGCCACAAACTTTTTGACAGAGTTTTATAAGGATAAAGTAAATTAATGGTTGGTGACTGATACTTTAAAAGGATGGCAAATACGGAACAAAACCCGTCCATCTGTTCATAATCTTTGATATTTGACTTAGTAACTTCATTTCTAGGAATTAATCATAAAGAAAAATTAGATATGTAAAAGGTCAGTATACACAAATGTTTGCTACTGTCTTTATTTTATAGAGCAAAATTGGGAGCAATCGAAGTAACCTACTACAGGGAACTAGTTCCATATAAATACCTCTAGGATGACCTGTTGTGTAGCTCTTCATAATCAGATTTCTGGAAATAGATTCATGATATAGGAAGATGTTCATCGTCAGTTAAATATGAAAAGCAGGGTCTGAGTATGGTCTGGGCATGATCCCAGTTTAATTTTTGTAAGGTGTGTGCGTGCGTGCGTGGGTGTGCACATGTGTCTAGGTCTTGACTCTGGGCTGTGTCTATACACGCTGTTTAAACTTGACGGGTACAACTGCAAAAATGATGGTGTCGTTGACATACTCTTCTCTCCCGGGGGCTCGGATGCTTCCTGGGAGCACACACATCCTGGGGAAGGAAGAATTAGGGGAAGAAGCACTTGGGGTGGGGGGATCCACACTGAAAACCTAAAGGGGCACCTCTGACTCCCTGTGGACAGCCGTAGGGTTCTGAGCCTACCAAGCACTAAAGAAGCACTGGGCAGTCGTGAACGTGCTTTGGGACCTCTCTGATAGCGGGACACAAAACAGGGACAGAGGTGTCCATCCCCGCACCTCAAGGGCTCAGGGCCAGAGAAAGTGGGGCAATGGCCTGCAGGAGAAGCTTCAGAGAGAGCTGGAACACCTTCGGGGACTCCCACATAACTTGGGGTCATCTCTGGGTAGTGGAATTGTGGATGCTTTTTTTTCATACATATTTTGAACAACTTTTATAATCAGAAAAAAAAATATGTTGGCCACTTCATGTCACATACCACTTCACAGTTGGGGCAAAGTGCAGTCGACCCTTGAATAATGTGGGGGGTTAGGGGCGCTGACCTCCTGTGCAGCTGAAAATTGTATTTTGTTTAAAAATATCCTTTCGGGGACGCCTGGGTGGCTCTGTTGGTTAAGCGTCTGACTTAGGCTCAGGTCATGATCTCAGGGTTCTGGGATCGAGCCCCATGTCAGGCTCCCTGCTCAGCAGAGAGCCTGCTGCTCCCTCTCCCTTTGCCATTCTAGATATAGATATAGATATAGATATAGATATAGATATAGATATATATGTATATTGCCCCTCCCCCTGCTCGTGTTTTCTCTCTCTCAAATGAACAAAATCTTAAAAAAAAAAAAAAAAATCCCCTTTCAGTAAATGGCCCAACTATCCACACAGTTGTTCAAGCCAGAAACCTGGGCATCCTTCTTGAGTTCTCTCTCCTTATTTTCAGGATTAATACATAACTTGTCATCCAAATTGGGATGCCTTTGAAAGTAAAAGGGGATACTCTTAATAGGTACCATAGGACATATAGACTCTTGATAGGAAGTAGTAGTACTTTGAACCTTCGTGATCTCGGACATGAACTCGAGCCTCACGTGGGGTTTTGCACTCACTGGGGAGTCTGCTTGCAATTCTTTCTCTCTCTCTTTCCCTCTGCCCCTCCCACCAGGGTTGCGCTCTCCTCACTCAAATAAATAAAGCTTTAAAAAAAGAGAGAGAAAATCATAAGGAAATACATTCACAGGACTATTCTGTATTTATTGAAAAAAATCCACATATAAGTGGGCCCATGCAGTCAAACCACTGTTGCTCATGGGTCAGCTGGTTCTCAGTAGAGCATCACTAGCTGGGACCAGTAGCCTGTTGTTCTAGATACACATAAGGCAGGCGCCTTACTGTACCGTCATAGCATTGAGCTCCAGGTGTCGAGGTGGTCAGCTAGGTAAAGCAGCCCAACTGGAAGTCACAGCCAAGCCTTCATGCACCACAATAGTGCAGGCAAAGAGGCAAACAAACTCCCGCTCCCCAGTGTTCCGCCCCTACCATGGGAGGGGCAGGTGAGAAGCTGGGGATGGGGAGACATGTCTCTCCACCCTGAAGCCCCAAAGGAAAGGGTGCTACCTCTTTAGGGACTGGGAGAGTGCCAGCGGGTGGGGTGATGGGAGAAGTGGACAGAAAGGTCCTGAGTGGAGGGAGGGAAGTGGCTCAGCCAAGACCCCGGTGCTGGGGTGGCCTGTGAGTGCAGCACCTGGGCTGGGAATGCAGACACACTGAGCACGGCTGCCGACAGCCTGAGACGTCTGTGTCCCCAGTGTCTCATGAGTCCTGCCAGGCAAAGCCTTCGGATGGCCCCTGGTCAGCCCAGAAGGATCACAGCGTCCTGGATCTGGGTGTGGAGCTGGGTGCCTCAGATAGATTGGTTTGACTATACCTTTAATTAAAAACAAAATTTAAAAAACAATGAGAGCATTAACGTTGATCTTCATTTCACTCCATGGGCCATAGCACCCCTGGCGGCCCCGTGCC
This sequence comes from Enhydra lutris kenyoni, assembly GCF_002288905.1. Lineage (NCBI taxonomy): Eukaryota > Metazoa > Chordata > Mammalia > Carnivora > Mustelidae > Enhydra > Enhydra lutris. Next base: position 5,452,052 of record NW_019154092.1, on the reverse strand, counting down.
ACTCCGGCTTACAAATGGAGGGGTTGCCTGCTCACTCCGGGTGATGTTTTTCCCACCAGCCACCCATGGGACACCGTCATCAAAGCTGCCATGAGGAAGTACCCGAATCCGATGAACCCCTGTGTCGTGGGAGTTGACGTGCTAGAGCGCAGTGTGGACGGCCGGGGCCGGCTACACAGCCACCGCCTCCTCAGCACCGAGTGGGGGCTGCCCGGCTTCGTGAAAGCGGTGAGCCCGCCACTGTGTGCCCTGGTGACACCCGCGTTGTCCTGCTGCCCCTACCTCGCCTGGTGCGCCCCTGTACCGCAGCTCCCCCCGCCCCCCCGCCCCAGCACCCGCGGCGGCCCGCTCACGCGCTTGCCCAGGCTACACCCGCGTGGCCCGGCTGCACCCTCGTTGCCCAGACCAGGCTCTACCCGCGTCGCCTGCTTGCACCCAGGTTGTCCCCGCTGCACCCGCATCTGCCTGGCAGTCCCCATCCGCAGGAGGTGACAGCCTCTCCTGAGAGCACGCACTCAGGACTTCGGAGAAGCCTGCGAGATCATTTGTTTCTCTGTAAACTTACTTTAGTTTCCATCTCCGGGGTATGTGGCCTGGGTTCCTCACGCTCGGCCCCGGCCCCATCAGCATAGAATCCTTTCTGCAGCGCTTCTCTGCCCTGTGTCCCTCGGGGCCGCCCTAACCAGATACCACAGACTGGCGGGGGGGCTCCAGCAGACATCTGTTTCCTTACAGCTCCGGAAGTTGGAGGTCCAAGATCAAGGTCCTGGCGGGGTTGATTTCCCTGAGGACCTTAGGGGAGGGGTCCGGTCCAGCCTCTCTCCTTGGCTGGCAGCTGCTGCCCTCTTGCTGTGTCTGTGGGTGGTGGTGCTTTGCCTCACGCAGCCCTGCTGTCTCCCTCTGTGTGTCCTAATCTCTCCTTCCTATGAGGACACTGCTCAGACTAGGGTAGAGTCCACCCTAATGACCCCCATTTCAACTCAATTACCTCTCCAAAGGCCCTATTTCCAAATACACTCACATTCCGAGATGTCGGGGGTCAGGAGGTCAAAATATGAACTTTGGGGGACACAGTCGGTTCCTGACAAGTCTCTTCTGCAGAACCATCAAGGGAGGTCATTGAAAATGTAAATCCAAGCACGATTTCCTCCTGCCCGACCTGACCCCTGCTCTCTTCTCAACACAGATTCCCAGCCCTGATTTGGGCCCAATAGCCCAGTGAGCCCACCTTCTCCCTCCCCTGCCATGCCGGGCTCTCTCCGTGCTGGGAGCTCAGCACATGGGTCAGAGCCCAGGAGGCGTCATCTGCAGTCAAGCCTGCTGACCCCAGGACCCTGCCTGGTGCCTCTCCCTCTGTGGTTCCGCCACCCCGCAGAGAGGCTTCCCTACACTTCCTGCTCCTCGCCGTTTTCTCTTCTGTGAAGGCATTTATTACTGTCCCACATTCACCTCTACCTGAATCCATTCATTGGACCCATGCTGGCCTCCACTGCTGGGACAGAGGTACCCAAGGAGCTGTGCGGGGCTGTCCATGGCTGCGTCCCCAGTTGCATCTTTTGTTGAATAGATAAAGGACTTAATTAGTAAATGAAATTCGTGTTTGATGCTACAGAATGAAACTTTTGACATGTCACTATGCTAGCTTTGCTTTGTTTTTTAGATTTTGGGGACCAGTAGGACTTTGACATACATCAAAGAACATTCTGTTGTGGATCCAGTAGAGAAGAAAATGGAACTCTGTTCCACCAATGTAAGCAATGGCCTAAGATGCGAAAGGTGCTTGTTTTTCCTGGGGATGGTGGGTAATGTCTTCATTTAGTTTTTTTTTCCAGCCCACCTTTGGTCTAAGGGAATCTTTTATTTTTTATTATTTTTTAAAAGATTTATGTATTTATTTATTTGACAGAGATCACAAGTAGGCAGAGAGGCAGGCAGAGAGAGAGGAGGAAGCAGGCTCTCCACAGAGCAGAGAGCCCAATGCAGGGCTCGATCCGAGGACCCTGGGATCATGACCTGAGCCGAAGGCAGAGGCTTTAACCCACTGAGCCACCCAGGCGCCCCGGGAATCTTACACTTTTAATGGAAAGGCTGAACTTATTTAGCAGTATTTTATTTACCTTTTTATTTCAGTATAATAAATGTGTAGAAAAAAATGCACATAATGAATTGTCACAAAGTGAACACACCTTTTTAACCAGCAGACAGATCAGAGACAGGGTGTGACCAGCCCCTAGGAGCTCCCCTTGCACTCCCTTTTGGGGGGCACCTCCACTCCAACCTCAATATAACCACTATCCTGACTTCTAACAGCAGAGGTGATTTTTAACAGTAATTTTATTTTATGTTATTTTATCTTATTTTCTAACAGTCATTTTTTTAAATCATGTTTTTTTTTAATTTATTTTTTATTTTTTTTGTGAACATATAATGTATTTTTATCCCCAGGGGTACAGGTCTGTAAATCACCAGGTTTACACACTTCACAGCACTCATCATAGCACATACCCTCCCCAGTGTCCATAACCCCACCCCCCCTCTTCCGACCCCCCCTCTCCCCAGCAACCCTCAGTTTGTTTTGTGAGATTAAGAGTCACTTATGGTTTGTCTCCCTCCCGATCCCATCTTGTTTCATTTATTCTTCTCCTACCCCCCTTAACCCCCAACGTTGCATCTCCACTTCTAACGGTAATTTTAAAAGCACCTTTTCCCCTTCACTCCTCTCTCATTCAAAAAATTTGTATCAGCCAACTGCACATCCAAAAAATATGTTGGGGGAAAATGCATGGGCTAGAAACATGGTTTATTTTTATAAAATCCTATTCTATAAAAATGCTCTCAGCAGCTTTGTGCTCATTTACCTGGAGGCCAACCCAGAAGGATTTTGTTTTTGTACGACTGCTGTTGGTTTGGCGGTTTGAAAGGGCCTTGAAGGCCAGGCCGGACTTCGGTTTGGGTGTGGAGGACAGGTGACGGTCGCCAGAAGGCGCAGCCAGGACTTCAGGTTTCCCTGGGACTTAAGGTGGTGTACCCCTGCCTCCGCGGGGCAGGGGGTGGCTGGATGTTTCTTCTGTTCTGGTTTCAGTGAGTTGATTTGGGGATGGAGGGGTATGGGCAGATGGTCTGGGAAGAAATGCAAGAGAAATAGAACCTAAAGCCATTTTTTGTTTCAAGATCACACTCACAAACCTGGTGTCGGTGAATGAGAGGCTGGTGTACACGCCCCATCCGGAAGACCCCGAAATGTAAGCCTCTGCGTCCTGGGATTGACACGTTGAACTCCAAGGTCTGGGTGGACCAGGGCCTCCCCTCTGTGAGGGCCACGCAGCCTGCTTACTTGCTGCTCTTGTTTAGGACGGTGCTCACACAAGAAGCCATCATCACCGTGAAGGGGATCAGCCTGGGCAGCTATCTGGAAAGTCTGATGGCCAATACCATATCATCCAATGCAAAGAAGGTACGACGCTCAGGCCCGGCCCCGTGCACACTCCGGGTGCTAAGTGCCAGATTAAGGGGTTGAAATGTGTCGTCCTGTAAGTCCTACCCAGTGCTGCAGCCCTTGGTCGCCAACGAGCCTGGGATATCACCGCATTTTCCACGGTTACATTCAAAACCTGCAGCAGGGAAGGCTGGCCCAGGCCTGGGGGGTGGGGGAAGTGTCAGGTGAACGTGGAACGGAAACCCAGCGGAGGGAACTACCGCCTCAAAGAGCTGAAACAGCACAGGCTCAGTGCCCAGGACAAACCCTACATGTGAAGCTGGTCAGGCAGGCTCTTCAGGCGCTGTCCTTTCCCACTGAGTAGGCACTGAGGGGCCTTGGCTGAGCCTCCCATCCGCCAAGCTCCCCTGGACTTAGCCGCTGTCTCTGTGCCTCCCCTCTGTCGGGAGTAAGCTTTGTGGAGGTGACAGGAGAAGGGTTGGATCCCAGGAGGCCATCCTCCCCACGTCCCTAGCTGGAGGACTGCCTGAGTGAGGCAGACGCTGCTTACAGAGTCCGGGTTGCCCTCCTCCCCAGCAGAGCCGATGGAAGGGGCTTGGAAGCTGTGGAAGCCGTTCCACAAGTTCAAGGTAACATCACTGGCCAGAGCAAGGCCTTTGGATCTCACCTGAGCTTCCCTCCCAGGCTGATGTCTTCCCAGCTGTCCTCTCCTTCCCTCTTCTCTCCTGGTTTATTTTGATCAGAAGTAAGTCTCCGTTCTGGGGACCAGTGGGATGCCTACCATGCCTGTCACGATTTAACGGGAAAACTACTGACAGTTTGCCTTTAGCCTCGGCACTGAGAGAAGAGCTGGCCTGCCCTGTTTTCAAGAAAAATCCAAATTTGAGCAATGTTGGCAGTCTCTCAGCTCAGTTTGGGGGAGGCAGGGGAAGACAGCTGCCTGCCTCGTGTCCACACTTTGAGCCCTCTTGGGAGGAGACAGAACCTCACTCACTTTTGTGTGTCCAGGGTCTGCCTAGGGCAGGTGCCCAAAATGTTTTGCTGGAAAAGTAAATTACAGGAGGCAGGGACTACTTGGCGAGGCCAAAGCCACCCCGAGGCCTCTTATGAAAAAAGTCAGGGGAAACTCAGCGGGGCCAAATGAAAAGTCTTTTATTTCACTTCATGTTAGAAGTTGCTGTGTTGAAGCCCTGCCAGACAATCACTTCCTCCCCTGTGGCTGTGTTCCCATTCGACAGCACCCCCAGGAGAAGGGGGAGAAGGGGGAGCGGGTCATCCGGGGATTTGGGTGGGATGAACCTGTGAGGAGGCTGCGAGGTCGCCCCCTAGTCCAGCACTCAGGAGGGAACAGTGCCGCTGATGGGTGCCCTTGTGGGGACAGCCCGAGCCAGTGTGAGGATTTCGGGTAGAATACGTACTACCCGATTTCTGAGCTTGTGAAACTGCCCACTGCGGTGAAAGTTGTTCGGGAACTGTGACAACTGTGTCTCCTTTAAAACCGTAGCACTTTCCTGGTGCCATTTCAAACACAGGCCGAGACCTGCTGTCTGCTGGGAGAGAAGCCGCATTTCTTACACCGTGTTGAACTCTTTCTGTGTTGCTCCAGGGGTGGGCTGCTATTGAGTGGATAATTGAGAATTCTGAGCACGCCGTGAGCTAACGGGGTCTGCACCTGCACCCTATGACCAACAGTGGTAACTATAGTGCTCTTTAACCCCGTAGAGAATTTAGCTTCTTGCTAACAACCGTGTGCATGGTGTCTGGCGCTGGGTGTTCCGAGGTCTAGCTGCATGTGTCTCCAGCCCCCGGCTCCTTAGTATCTTCTGAAATGGAAACGGCCATTAGTTCATCCTCTTCCTAATTCATCTCCTTGTTTCACGGCAGGATTTGTTTCCCAGGGAGACTTGGGTATCCAGATTTGTTATCTGGTCTCTAAGAGAGGCAGTCCAGCTTCTCCCAGGCTGTTCTCAGCACCTGCTTGCTTAAGCGTTTCCTAGAATTACTGCAGCATCAGGAAAGAGGCTGTCGCGCATAGTCCCAGACCGATCTGATGGGAGGAATTTTTCGTTTTGGGCAGGATCTGAATATTTGCACATGTTCTTACAAAGAATGCCCTGTGGCCTTGCATCAGCGCCAGCACCCAGCCACATGACTGCTACCGGCTCTTTTCTTTTAGTGGCAGAAGCAATTTCTAGCATCTTCTTGAGCTTTGCAAACATTCCTTGGTTTCCCAGGCCACCAGTGGCTGGACTGTCAGAAAGGGATTTGACGCTTAATTGGTCAGCAGTCATCTTCACACTTCATAGGAAAGTCAGAGCGTTTCCTGCTTCCCTCTGTTTAGGGAATCCTTATACTCCTGCCTTGAAACCCTCACCCTGTTGACCTTCCATACTGGGCTGCTCTGGGCTCCGCTTCCCACAGTTGGTCTGTCTCTCTGTCTGCAGCATGTGTGTACACACGCCGTGCCTCAGTCAGCAAACAGGAGCCGTGTGTTTCAGGCTCCTTTAAGAACTTCCTGCTGAAGCTTAAGTTGGCCAGAGACCTTCACCTTGAACCCAAGGTCATGATCTGCTGCTGGCTCTCTCTTCTTCTGTGGAGGCACCACTAAGGTGACTGCACGTAGAGAGCCAGCCTGGTGAGCATAGTGTGTGTGGGCAGTGTGGCGTGTATGCTATGTCCCTCAGAGCTGTGGACTCTGTCACATTCTGTTTCCTCACAAACTAGAGCTAAACTGCCTCAATCTTTAATCAGATGCCTCATCCAAAAAATCAAAGAAGAAAGAAGGAAAGAACAAGAGGAAAAAAGGAAGGAAGAAGGAAAGGTAGAAATAAGTGGGCCTTGAGTATGGTTCGCCCTGTCTGGGAGAGGTGTGGAATCTGCTGGAATCTGCCACTTGCCTAGTCACAGCCTCCACTGGGCTCTTTGGCTGTGACCTCTCAAGACAAGAGGCCCGTCTGTTGCAGACTGAGACCCAAAGAAGGGAAGACCGCTAGCAGGAGGAGGATGAGGGCCACAAAGCTGCCACGCCACTGCTGCCACAGGCCAGCTGCCCCCTGGGCCGGTGTTGTTAGACTGCTCTTATGCCTTGTCTGTCTTCCTCTGGACAGCAGCATTTAGCAATTTTCTGCTGATCCTTGGGAGCTTACCAAACAACTTTGTTCTTTCCTGATGACCCCCTGTTTCCCTCGCACGCCCCTGGGCCAACTGTCTGCACTATCAGTCTCTTCACACATATTTGGCCATCGTCTGTCACGTCAGAGGCTGCCGCCGTGCATCCTTCTCACCACTGTTAGGGCAGGTCTGCACATGCCGGAATAGGGGCGTCCACCCCCACAGTGACACGTGTGGTGACAGCACTGTGAGCTCTCCCATCACATGGTTGGCATTGGTCAAGAGAGCAAAGTGCCCTGCCCTCAGGCTGTGGCTGGCTTGTCCTGGGCTCTGGGACCAGTGACCCCCTGGGGCTGAAGCCTTATGTTACTTGTCACCATCCAGACACGTCCATGGGGAGGCTTATGCATAGGGGCCACTGAGATGGGATGGTGGCAAAAGTGCCTGTGAGCTCGAGGTGTCCTGTTAGCTTTACGGTACTTCCAGATGGGAATTTTAACTTTCCCATTTTCACAAGCAGAATGCAAAATCTTTCCATCTGCTTTGAATTCTAAAAACTTTAGAGAAGGCCTTCTCCATTAAGGATGAGTAGAACTGTGTTCTACCATTTTTTTTTAAGATAGTGTTTTTGTTTGATAATAGTATTTCTAATCCAAAATGAAATGATATTCACTGCTATTTTCATCCAAATATTTTATGCTTATAGCTCCTGGTAAAAAGGAGTTAAAAGATTTATGGTAAGATCACCCTCCCCCCTTACTCGCTCTGCAAAGCTCATTTCTGCCCTTCTGAGGGGACACTCAACTCTTTTGGTAGCTTTTGGCTTTTACCGCTAGATTTCTAAATAAGTAAACATATTCTGCTATTTCTTGATTTGTCAATTTTATTTTATTTTATTGAATATTTTATTTATTTATTTGACAGAGAGAGAGCACAAGCAGGGGGAAACACAGGCAGAGGCAGAGGCAGAGGCAGAGGGAGAAGCAGACTCCCCGCTGAGCGGGGAACCTGACATAGGGCTTTATCCCAGGACCCTGGACCATGACCTGACCCAAAGGCAGACACTTAACCAGGAGCCCCTTGATTTGCCAATTTTAGATATTATATAGATATTATTTCCCTGTTTGGTAAAGTATTATTTTATCTCTCTTATCTCTTTCTCTCTGCTCCCATTCCCTCAAAATATCTACATTGTTTATGGTTGAAAGCACATTCAGAGTTTCCATAATTCTGACAATACAAATGCATAGCTATTGCTTATTACCAAGCCATAATTGCATTTTCTTTCTTATACAACTTTTCCCCTCTTGCTGATAATAATAATTGTCTTATTCTTTTCATGTATTTAGTTTTATTTTTTAAAGATCTCTGGCTGAGTCCTTCCATACTCTTACTTGCTCTCTGCAGTACCTCGTGATGTCATCTTCCACAGGTCAGTCTTTTTGGGCAGCCCACCCTCTCCCAGTTTCTCTGGCACCATCCTTTCTGGAAGGCAGGCCTTACTCTCTGACCAAGCAGCCATGTGGCTGTCATCCCTTTCCCTGGGAATTTCTGGACATTTCCTTGACATTTCCTCTTCTGAAACTCTTGTTTCCTTGCTTCCCTGCCTTCCCTTTTCTCTTCCCTGTCATAGGATAGAAAACAACATCTCATCATGGCTTCTAAGACTTGGCATATCTGAAAATGTCTCTTCTATTCTCACACTTCGTTCATGGCATAGTTGGACATATAATTCTTTAAAAAAAAAATTCCACTCAGAATTTTGAAGGCATTGTTCTGTTGTTTTCCACTTAGATTATTGATCCCTGTATGTGACTTTTTTCTCTCTCTGAAAGCTATTAGGATCTCTTTATCTTTGATGTTGTGAAATTTCATGCAGTTAAGCCTTGTTAGTGTTTCTTTAGCATTACTTACTTTAAAGATAAATAGATTAAACAAACCAGTTAAAGGATAGAGTTTGGGAGAATAGATGAAAAAGAGATGATCCTACTATATATGCTGTCTACCAGAGACTCCCTTTAGATCCAAAGATACAAATGGGTTGAATGTGAGAGGATGAAAAAAGATATTCCATGTAAAGAATAACTAAGAGAGCGGGGGTGGCCATACTAATATCAGACAACATCTACTTTTGATCAAAAATTGTTACAAGAGACAAACAAGGACATTATACATCAATGAGAGGGTCAATTCATCAAGATGACAAAAGTTATAACCATTTACACACCAAGTGACAGTGCCCCCAAATATATAAAGCAAACATTAGCAGAACAAAAGGAGAAAGACAATTCTACAATAATAGCTGGAGACTTCAATGATCCACTTTCAACAATGGATAGGACATCTAGACAGAAGATCAGTAAGGAAATGGAGGACAAGAACAACACCATAAACCACTTGACTTAACAGACATCCATAGAACACTTCATCCAACAGCAGAATACACTTTTTTCTCAAGATCACCTGGGTTATTCTCCAGGATAAACCACGTGTTAGGCCAAACACCAAGTCTCGATACATTTAAGAAGACTGAAATCATACCAAGTATCTTTCGTTATCCCAAGGAAGTGAAATTAGAAATCAACAGTATAAGATAAATGGAAAATTCAAAAATATGTGGAATTTTTAAATTATGTTTCTAACAACAAATTAATTTGTTAAAGAAGAAATGATAAATGAACTTATAACATTTTGAGGTGAATGAACGTGAAAACACAACATATGAAGACTTATGGGATTCAGTGATCAGAGGGAAATTCATAGTTGCAAATACCTACATTAAAAAAGAGAAAAGAGGGGATGCCTGGGTGGCTCAGTGGGTTAAAGCCTCTATCTTCAGCTCAGGTCATGATCCCAGAGTCCTGGGATTGAGTCCCGCATCGGGCTCTCTGCTCAGCGGGGAGCCTGCTTCCCTCCATCTCTCTCTCTGCCTGCCTCTCTGCCTACTTGTGATCTCTGTCTGTCAAATAAATAAATAAAATTTAAAAAAAAAACTTAAAAAAAAAAGAGAAAATTTCTCAAATCGTTAACCTGACCTGAAGGACCTAGAAAATGAAGAACAAACTAAACCCACGGCTCACAGAAGGAAAGAAATGAAAAAGATTAGAGACGAAATCAACAGAGAATAAAAAAAGAATATTGAAATCAAAGTGGTTACATTGAAAAGGTCAACAAAGTTCATAAACTTTTAGACTGACCAAGAATAAAAAGAGGATTACCAAAATGAATATATCAGAAATGAAAGTGAGGCATTACTGCAAATCTTACAGAAATAAAAAGATATAAGAGAATACTGTGAACAACCATAAAACAAATTAGATGACCTATATGTGACAAACTACTAGAAACACATGAATGACCAAGATTGATTTAAGAAGAAATGGACTCTCAACAGGTCTATGACAGTTAAAGACACAGAATCAATAATTGAAAGCCAAAGCCTTGCCGAGGGCAGCATAGGAAGAGCACCCTGCAGTTTGGTGGGATGCCCAGGCAGATGGGCTGAGGGCAGGCATCTGGCCAGACTGCGGATACTGCCCAGTAGTGGCTCCAGACCCACAGCAGGCAAAGGGAGCCATTGCAGATGATTGAACTGAAGGCAAATGCAAATGCATCTCAAGGACAACAGTAGGACACACACAGCCCACACAGGAGACATCCCAGAATTGCCTGGTTCCGGGGAACAGGAAGCATTGTGCTGGATGACAACACAGTCCTCTTCTTCCTAAGGCCCCTACTTTAAAGATCGAGAGACGTAGCAGACTTTCCTACCCCTAGAAGCAAACACAGGCAATATGAGGAGGCAGAGGAATATGTCCCAAATCAAGAACAGGACACAATCACAGCACAAGGGCTAAATAAATGGAGATAAGCGATATGTCTGATAAATAATTCAAAATGGTGGACATAAAGATACTCACTGGACTTGAGGAGAGGGTGGAGAATCTCAGGGCGACCCTCAACAAAGAGACTGGAAAAAAAAGCAGCTAAAGATGAAGAACTCAGTAACTGAGATAATAAGTGCACTAGAGGGGAGTCCACAGCAGATTAGAGGAGGCAGAAGACAGTAGGCTGGCTATAATCAACTAAATGGGAAACAAGCATTGGCAAAGATACGGAGAAATTGGAACCTTTGATCATACTGATGCAAATGTAACATGGTACAGCAACTCCACCCCTACTTTTATACACAAAAGGATTGAAAACAAGTACACAAATTCTTGTACACGGATGTTCACAGTAGCACTACTCACAAAAGCCAAAAGGTAGAAACTCAAGTGTCCTTCTGCTGATAAATGGATAAAAAAAAAGTGGTCCATATAGACACTGGAATATTATTCAGCCATAAAAAGAATGAAGTACGGATACACACTACAACATGCGTGAATTGCTAAGACATTATGCAAAATAAAAGAACCCAGACATGAAAAGACCACTTATTGTATGATTCCAAGTATGCGCGGTGTCTATAATGGACAGTCCATATAGACGGAGAGCAAGCTGGTTGTTGCCAAGAGGAGAGGGGAGGGATGAATGGGGGAGAATTTGGGGAGATTTCCTGGACTTTATCTTCCAATAACTTCACTCATTTTTATTTGAGCAACTGTACTTTTAATTTCTTGTTCTCTCCTGTTCCTTATGGCGTCCTCTTCTTGCCTCACAGTTGTAGTATCTTCCCTCCTCTCTCTGCAGAAGTAGATGTGAAGAGAAGCCTTCTGCAGCCTCTGGGTGTCTCCTCCGTGCCCCTTCGCATGGGAGACTGCCCCAGCTGTCTTTCTTCCTGACATACCTGACACACAAGCCGAGGCTGGTGGGGAGTGAGGTCCCGGCTGAAGACGACGGCTAGGCTTCACTGCAGGGTGACAATGGAGGTTGTCCTTGGCTTTTTCCTTGACAGCCAATGACCTTTTCTCTGGAGTGGTTCCATTTCTTCCAACAAGACTTCTCAACCTCTGGGGGCAGGGGCAGCCGGGGTCTAAGAGCCAGGCTCCCCTGCGGTTCCCTCCCATGTGTCCCCTCTCTCTGGACACCTCCAGGCTCTGAATGGGCTTGTGTCAGAACCCCCTCCACCGCCTCACAGCCTGCACCTCTGCTTTCCACCTTCTTGTGGTGGCCCAGTGATGATGCTGACTCCGTGGTTTCTGAATTTTGTTTCTGTTGTATTCCTGATGGTTTTGTGGACAAAAGGCCAAAGGTTTTTCCCCACCATCTTGAAATCAAAGTTCTGTTGGCTTTTATAAACAATATTCTTTCCAAAAATACATAAAAGCAGTCCAGTTTTATGGTTAAAAAAAAAAAAAACACCCAACAGCACAGGACTCTGTTGAAGAGTAAAAAGCTCCTCCTTCAAGGGAGGAGAGCCTGGCATCTGCCATTTAATTCCTGATTTTTACAGAGGCTTCCAGAAGTATTTTATGCAAATGCAAGTTATGTATTTTTTCTTTTCTTTTATTAAACACAGACAGAACTGTACTGTATATACTCTTTTGTGCCTGTCTTTTTTCTCTTTCTAAGCAACATCACCTGAAAAACTTTCCTCTTGAGATTTAGCTGTGTAGCACTGAAGTCTTAATTCCTCCGGGATCTGGGGGCTCCTTGTAGATCAGCCCTGGATTTACAAAGGCAGTGGGTGCAGGGCAGAACGCCTGTCATTCTGCAAACCGCACTCTGCCCCCACAAGCGACCTTGACACTGAACCCTTTCTTTCCCGACAGCCTCACCGTTGCACTACTAGGTAGCTCTGTTCCTCCTCGCGGAGGTCGTGGTCTAAAAACTGTCCTGGAGGGGGTTCTGTTCTAGAGGGGAACCCGGAAATTTGTGATTTGGGAAAGCACATTGTGAAGCAGGGCAAAGAGTGATCAGGAAAGGTAGATTGTCTTGACTCCTCGAAATGGCTAGCGTGTGCAGGGGACCCCCCCAGTGTCGTTCGGGAGGAAGACTGCATCTTTAGGGCAAGGGTATGTAAATGTTAGTTACTCAGCCACTTCCAGGCTTTGGTGGGTTGAGAGTGTCCGCCAAATAAGCATACACACCTGTCGGATTTTTCATTCTCCTCTACCTTCCCTTATAAATAAAAAACAAAACAAAACAAAAACAACAAAAAACGTTCAGATAGTCAAGACTGTGGTAGTGGTTATTTTCAGAGTTCTTTAGTATGAAATAGTTTGGCTGTATAACTTTGATTTTGGCGTGGGGGTGGATTCTGGATTGATTTGTGCGGCTCTGTTTGGAACTCAGCACAAAAACAAAGGTTGTATGATAGCGTATCACGCAAGCTGGGTGGCAGAACCTTGGGAAATTAAACCTCGCTTTTGAATTTGAGAAAATAGGTGAAAGGTCACCTTTAATCATACAGTGTTGCTTCACAACAAATAATCTCTCCACGCGGCTGTTGCGTTCCTGTTCTGTAGGTTCCCCCAGCCCTCCAAAGGGCCTCATTTCCTGGGACGCCCTCTCTGGCAGGAGCTTTTGAAGAGAAGCGCGATGGGACCCTAACATGGTGGCCTTCGTCGCAGCGGACAGGTGCGCGCACCCCTGGGAGGTCCTCAATGCTGTTCTCTCGGCAGGGTCGCGAGGCCTTGGAGTGGGTGATCGGCCGACTTAACACGGAGTTGGAGGGCCTGGCAGCCCCCGCCTGCGCCAGAGCGTGAAGCCCCCGCGGCGCCCAGGACCGGAGAAGCAGGCCCAGCAGCAGGTGCAAGGCGATCACCATCTCCCCCCACCCCCTTGCACCCCACCCCCTCCTCCCAACAGGGGACTGTGCGCTTGCTCCACACCTGATCTGTCGGAGGGAGCCTCCGTGATTAGTGCATGCCTAGAGCAGTTAGAAAAGGGACTCTGGCAAAGGAAGCAGATTTGCCACATCTTGGCTTATAGCTTACCTTCACCTTCATCTTCACTTTTTTTTTTTTTTTTTGGATGGAAAGTTTTGTTTAATAAACAAGAAATTAAATCTCTAATATCCTTTCCCCAGAAGCCAAAATATCAGAGTGTGAAAGGGAATGGCTTTCTCCCAGCGTTCACATAGAAGTTTCTCCGGGGCTTTGATCCTGAGTTTGCGGCGATCACAGATGCCCGAGAGTCCGGTCTGCCGTGTGCACCCCGCACCGCGCGCGGGCTGCCGTTTGCTGACATTCCGCAGGTGGAACGCTGTTCTGCGTACGCGCTGACTCTACTGACCAGACTTTATCTTCTGCTGACCACAGACCTTAGATTTAACTTAAGATATGGGTTTTTAATTATATGCATTACATAAAGCATCCCTGTTCCCTTTTAGTTTCTGAACATGAAATAGGGTACTTTTTTCCTTATTGATGTTTTAACTAAACCAACCGGTTTCATTTTTAGAAGAGAAAGGACTATCGGGAGAAACTAGTTATTTTGATGATGTCATATTACTCACTTTATTTTATTGCCCAAGCATAGAAATAAATCCAGAATCCTGCTGCCTTTCCTCCGTTTCCAGTGGTATATCCCTGTTACTGTGGCCCTTGAGTTCGGTAGGAATAAATCTGAACACACTCGTTACTATGTCCACTCTTCAGCTACAGCAGAAGTTCCTGGGATGCTGTTTCCTCTGGAAGTTGGACTTTCTAGAGCACTGTGGGCACACAGGCCAACCTATGGTGTTTGCATTGGTCCTGCCTTCTGGTTAAGTAGCTGGTTCTAGAAGGTTCCTCCAGAAGCAGAGCCAGGTGCTCTCTGGAAACAGTTTCCCTCTTTGTAGAAGAGTGCTTGTCCTACATATTCTTTGAAGACTGTTCCGCCCATTTGGCATTAGAACCAACGATTAAAACTGTATCTGATTTGAGCCGGTGGTTTTTTGGCTCCTAAAGAGTAGATGCCTGCTTGCCTCCGGCGTTTCTGTGCTCACATTAAGGAAGGGTTAGGCATGCTTTGATATAGGAGTTAATTGCTGGGTGTCTCTGTTGTGAACTTCATCTTTTCCCCCCAGAAGGGTCTTCCCTAGCAGCTCTCACCTTATGGCCGAGCCTTAGGGAATGCCGGGCGTGTTTAGAACAGGTGCTCATAGGTTCTGTTCACTTCAGGGTCCCAAGAAGGAGCAGGGTTACTTATTTGGGTGACTTGGAAGCTGAGGCGGGTACCCTTTGTGTGCCAGCTGTCAGATTTATAGGTATGCAGCGGTACACCTGGGCTGGTGTGGGACCACCGAGCTGCAGTTTCCTCATCAGAAAACGCAGACGCCGATACCATCTCAAAGGATGGAAGCAGGGAGCGGATGGGCAGCGCCTCAGTGCAGCCTGGTGGCACCTTGGCCAATGGTGTCACCATTAACTGCTGGCGCTGGCTGTCCCCTGGGGGGCACCACTGTGCGGGGCTGGAATTGAGAACCCTGGGCCTCCTTGGTGGAACATCCTTTTTGTCATGCATATATTTTAACTTCTTTTTTTTTTTAAGATTTTACTTACTTATTTGACAGAGATCACAAGTAGGCAGAGAGGCAAGCGGCGGGGGGTGGGGAAGCAGGGTCCCTGCTGAGCAGAGAGCCCGATGTGGGGCTCGATCCCAGGACCCTGAGATCATGACCTGAGCCGAAGGCAGAGGCTTAACCCACTGAGCCACACAGGCGCCCCTTTTTTAGCTTTTATAATCACTGTTAAGTGTTAATTGTCGATGGTAAAAGAGGCAAGTGGGAGGACATTCATGAGTCCTAAGTCGGGACTAATTGGGATTTCTAGACTTGACTGCTCATTGTGATCTATGCTTGTCTTCCACTATTATAGGACAGCTTGCTTAGGGCAGGGCTTGGCAGACTCTTGCCTATGAGCTAAGGAAAATTTTTGCGTTTTTAAAGGGTTGTAAGTAAAACACCCCCACACAGAAGAGGATGTGGCAGAGACCACGTGAGGTGACCAAGCCTATTATTTACTCTCTGGCCCTTAAAGCTGACCCCTTTCTTGGGGATTCCACTGCAACTCTCAGTCAGCATGAATGAAACTGGATTTGTTCCCTTTCACCCAGCTGCTTTCTGTTCTCCCCATTGCTAAGTAGCGCTACTTCCATTTTCCAAATGCAAAACCCAAGTTATTTAAGACTTCTTCCTCCTGCTCTTTCTCTCTGTAGCCCTTTGGAAACCAAACATTCCTTTGAAAGGTCTCCGGTCAGTTCTATGCCTTCCCATTTTCACTGTCGCAATTTGCTTTAGGTGCTTATCACCTTATCACCCCCGGGAGGGCTGGCCACATCCCACGTGGTCTCCTCCCACACTGAGCAGTGCATGACCAGTGGGCTGCTGCAGAACATTCCACGATGCTCTGTGACTTCCCAGGCCAGGTCCTAGGAGACACTGTGACTTGGACCTTGCTCGCTCGTGCATCACCGGCTCTGGGGCAAGCCAACTGCAGGGTCATGAATGACAGGAGGAGCCCGACAAGGAGGTCCATGGGTTAGGAGTTGTGAGAGGGAGCCGTGAGGGGGTGCCATCTTGGAAGTGGATCTCCTAGCCCCAGGGAAGCCTTGAGCTGACTCTGGGACCGGTGGATGTCTCGACTACAAGTACCTCATGGGATGGTAGGCCAGAACCACTCAGCTAAAGCTGCTCCTGATTTTCTGATCCATGGAAACTTGTGAGATAATAAATGTTTATTGTTTCAAGCCACAGTGTCTTGGGGTCATTTGTTACGTAGCAATACATAACTAATATTTCATTTTATGTTAAATTCGTATAATCACTTTTTTTTTAAAGATTTTATTTATTTATTTGACAGAGAGAAATCACAAGTAGGCAGAGAGGCAGGCAGAGAGAGAGGAGGAAGCAGGCTCCCTGCTGAGCAGAAAGCCCGATGTGGGGCTTGAACCCAGGACCTGGGATCATGACCTGAGCCGAAGGCAGCAGCTTAACCCACTGAGCCACCCAGGCGCCCTCGTATAATCACTTTCTAAGTGGTCCCCTTTTCATTCTGTTCCCCTTCTTGTTGACATATCATTCCCAGATAATCTCACTGTAACTTTCCCTGAATAAAAAGTTATAGAAGTTCCTCATTCCTCTCTGGAAAAAGTCAAAACCAGGCCTAGGCATTGGCCTGGATGACTCTGATGTAGGTGGGCGTCAGACTGTTCTGTGGGCAATGCTGGGTTCTCTCCCTCTGAACCTGCTTGGAAATCTGCTTCCATGAACGTGTCCTTGACTGATAAACCAGCTCACAGCTTGGTATATCTTCCTAGACGTTTATGCTTCTCTGGGACAATTTTTTTAAAAATCTGTTCACATATTTGGCTGACTAGTTTAAATTCCTCAGGAGCCAAGATCAGATGTTCTGCTTTGCACGCACAGTTCTGGGCATCCCTAAGTGCTTTGGGGATGTGAGAACCGGATTCAGAATCCTAGCATCTAAGAGGAAACATAGCTGGAAATGTAGCAGGGCAATGAGCACAGCTTTGGCCTTGGAGATGCCTCAGGCTGGGTGCTGGGCTGGTGTTCTGACTTTGGGCAAATGACAGCTCGGTATTGCTGTTTCTGTGAGAGAGGATATTAATGGCGCCTACTTCAGAGCTGAGGATTAAGGGAGTTCATGTATCTTATAGAGGGTATGTGGCCAATTACTGGCAGTTTATTCATAGCTACTGAAAATCACAATATCTTAAAAATTATGTATTAATAGTAACACACGGCACAGAATATCTACTATCATCATGCATCTCTCCATAGCTTTCTTTATACTTTGAATGACCAAATTGTTTTACTACGACAAATTTGTAATACAGTTCACCCTTGAACAATGCAGGAGTTAGAGGCCCTGATGCCCCCCAGTATAACTTTTGACTCCCCCAAACTTAACTACTAATAGCCTATTGATTGGAAGACTTCCCAACAGCATAGCCAATTAACACATATTTTGTATACATTTCCTATACTGTATTCTCACCATAGAGTAAGCTAAAGAAAATACTCAGAAAATCCCAAGAGAAAATATACTTACAGTACTTTACTGTATTTGTTAAGAAAAAACAATCTGCAGTAAGGACCCACACAGTTCAAACCCACATTGTTCAAGGGGAAACTGTAGTTTCATATTTTGAAAATTTCAGTCCAGTTGACACATAAAGTTTAATCAAAATGTTATCATTACTAGTAAGCGTTAACTCCCATAACGTAGAAGAGGCAAATGGTAAAAAGTTAATGAGCACAAACTCAGTACTGATAAATATACCCTTTGCATTTATGTAGTGGCTTCCATTATAGGCCTCCACGGTCTCCATACATCTGCACATCAATTTGTTAATGGGAAGAAGCTGGCTGGGAGGCAAGGCTGTGCGCGTGACTTCCCCCCAGG
The DNA here is from genome assembly GCF_002288905.1 of Enhydra lutris kenyoni. NCBI lineage: Eukaryota > Metazoa > Chordata > Mammalia > Carnivora > Mustelidae > Enhydra > Enhydra lutris. The sequence continues at coordinate 5,434,211 of NW_019154092.1, read as the reverse complement.
AGCTCTGGAAGAAGACGAGGGCCCAGAGAGGAAGGTGTGGGGCGTGCCATTGATCAGAGTTGGGTAGAAAAACCCAGACCTGCACATAGGGTTTCTGGGGCTCCAAAGTCAACCATGTTAATGGTGGGAGCTACTGACTCAAGCTTCTGTCTTGGAATTAGCTACTTTAGGACTGCAGTGATTTATTTACTGACTCTGGGGAAAGCCACAGGGGCTGCACATGACAGTGACTTGTTGAAGAGCACAGATTAAAACTACAAGTATTTGTAAGACATCTGGATGGTTCCATCTTTGTATTTCTCATTTATTTGCATTTCCATATTGAACCTGCTCATTCATTCCATTCATTCATCCACTCCACAAACATTTATTGAGCACCCGTTACATGCCAAATATTTCCCCAGAAACTGGGGAGAAGGCAGTGAAGAAATGTGATGGAGATCCTTGTCTTCCTGGAACAATTTAGTAGGGTGTTGGGTGCTAAGTGCAACGGAGAAAAAGTGCGAAAGGGAGGAGGGAGAAGTAGGAAGTGTTGCAGGGAGACAGGAGAATTAGGCTATTCAAGGCAGCCACTTGGGAGAGTAGGCACATTCTTGTAGAGCCACATGAGACAGAACCAAGGGGTAAACAATGGGACTAAATTACACAATAGCTGAACTTCCCAACTGTTAGAGTTGTTCAAAGACAGAACTTTGCCGAAGTAAGTGTCTCCCAGGTCCTGGACATGTTTAAACAGAGCTTAGAGCTTGCCATTGGCTGGAGGCAGGACCTCCTTCTTGGATCACTTTGAGCTCTGAAAGTCACTAGTAGAGACCAAATTTGGTGGAGAAGAGAGCCAGTCAGGGATGGGGTCTACCACACGGAGAGGGCTAAAGAGACAATCTCCTTGGCTGGGGATCCCATTACTACCCTCAGTGGTGTATAGACTAGGGATTCCCTGTAGCTGTGGTAACTGGTTCTTTGACCAAGCTGGATAACAAGGGTTGCCTGATCGTTTGCTACCTTTTAATGCAATGAAGATAGTCTGTTGTATGTAGTTGCCTCTATGCTACCTACTTCTAGACCTTTACCTTTCTTACATCTCTGATGCTGTGGGATCAAAGACTTATCAGGCCTGACAAGGTCTTCCCATTGTGTAGGGTTGGGATCTGAACCATCAGTAACCAGATGTTGTTGATGTAAAACGCTGGGTTTTTTGTGTCTGTTTTTAATATATATCAACTCAACTTTCTGAAATTTTTCTTTTTAATTTTAGAACATCTACCCAGGATTTTTTTTTTTTGACCATGAGGTATATGGATGAACTCAGATTCTTTATAGCAATTAGTAAAGCCATTTTTGTCTTTGCCTCCCCAAGTTTCAAAGAGATGCATCATGTTTTTGCACTTGTGTTTGTGTAATACACATAACCAGGTTTGTCCTCAACACAAATATTGCCTGGAAAGTACCAGTCAACCCACACTCCACTTTAGTGAAAGGGCTGGCTTGGATGCACAAATATAAATATAAATTTCTTGTTAACCATTCGCTCAGGCTCTCAACTATTTGCTGGTTGGTACCTACGTAGTACTGGCTGTTTGATCCACTGTGTTAAATGCCTCTTCTGGGTTAAAACTGACCTTAGAGAATCCCTTGGCCGACACCCTTGCTTTAAAAATGGAAGAAATTGAAATCCAGAAATGTTAAGGAACCTTTTCATGTTAGATAGCTGTTCTGTTGTCTGGAGCGCAGTTAAGTTAGTACCATTTTAGAACCAGCTTCGATGACGACAAACTAATTTGTTTCAGTCGCCAGAACGAAGGCTCGTGGGTCCTGAGAAATCCTTTTCGCTAGATTTGGAACAGAGAAAGGTCCAGTTTTTGCTGGGAAGGACGTGTGTCTACCACTGGATACACCTTGGGGAATATTTTAGGTCGTCATAGGAGACACTTGGGGGCTGGAATGCCAGTCCAAGTTTCTATTCTGTGAATCTGACTTCTGAAATGACCTTGAGACTTGTGCTAGGATGACTCCAGGCTTGTTGTCTCAAGTCACGTCGCCTGCCTTGATGGGCAAGCTGGAATCTTCTGAGGCTTCTTTTCTCTTTGGGATGTCTGAGATAAAAATTTTTTCCCTTTAAAAGTAGAAGTGATCCTGTTTCTTGCTTACACCCGAGGTTCCATTCAGCCGTAGCTACACTGTTCGGATTTACCTGTGCAGAGACTGGCTGTTCCTTCCTTCCCCCACGTGCTTTCCTGCAGCTTTTACACCATGTTTGCTTAGGAACTTGATATTCAAGGTAGCTCTACAGAAATCCTCACTCATCTCTGGCACTTCCACTCTTCCCAGCACTGCTGCTCTTGGGAGGAGTTGGGATGGGATGTCCTCTGCTGTGTCACCCTAGGGAAAGGGACTCAACGGTGCCTCAGTCACAAGGTGAAAGCAAAGAATACACAGAAGGGCAAACTTTAAGTGACCAAGCTCGCTCAAGGTTGTCCCGCTTGTCAGCCACACTCAGGAGTTTCCCCCCCAGTCCATAGTTGGATTCATTAGTGCAGCCTGTGAGAGCATTCCTAGTGCAGGACCCACAGGGTCAGGCCTTCTAGGCAGCAAAAGAAATCTGAGCAATGAGTTGTACACTGTTCACTGTACACACTGAACATGGCGTGAGTCTAAACCTCCGAGGATTCCCCAGTTCTAAAGCTGCAGGATGTAAAGCAACTTTTGATGCCCCACTTTTCAAGAGCCTTGTCTTGTCAGTTCTGAAGCTCTTTTATTTCCACTGCTTCAGTGATGCAGAAGTGGCTCGGGTTTTGCTGCAGCAGAGCCGCAGAATCTTTTGCATAGTAAGATCTATTCTAAATACATCAATTATGCATCATATACATTTTAATGGAATGCACCAGAAAAAATAGTGCAAATTCAGTCTGCCAGGTAATTGCACCTGAACATTTAATTAGTGTAGGCAGAGTTTTATATTAAATAGGTTCTTAGCTCCTCAACTTTTTGGGTGATAAAAGGAGGTTTTTAGACTTGGGCCTTTGGATAATATGGGAGGAGGATACGCTGTATGAACATTATAATGAATCTGTGTGTGTGTGTGTGTATCTGCACATTCTGCACAGAGACAAGAACTGGAGTCTCTAAACACGTCATATGTGCAATCAAGCCCTTTTCTAGAAACAGTTCTCTTTAGGAAATGCTAGACTATGATGACTCACAACTACCCTCCTGCACTGAAGCTGGGGAGGACAAAGACATACAGTTAGAAAGGTTACCCAAAGCTTTCCTCTTGGTGGTATCCAAGTTTTCTCTATCTCTGGAGTCCAGGAGGCCCAAGGCAAGGACTTGGACTTGGCTCAGCCAGTCAGTGAACAATGGACCATGAGCTGGACACACACACAAATGGCTTGTTTATACACCTCACAGAGCAGCTTCAGTGCAAGGAGATCCTCAAATACGCCTGACAAATAAGGGGGTAGCTTGTGTAAATGAGTATTAAACTCAGTATCGGCTAATGTTTGTGATATGTAAATATCTTAAATGATTCTATTTAGTTAACAGAAACATAAGAACTTCCCTAAGCTCACTGGGGTCTAACCTTTCTAATTTTTTCCTCAAGCAATTTATGTGCTACGATAGGAAATTTTCCTATGGGACATTCTAGGAATAGATCCCTTGAGGAATTCTATTTAGGAAAAATACATAAAAGCTTTATTTTTCTGTACATAATTTGTCTCTGCACATGTGACTTCTCATATATGATGAAACATTACACACTATTTGTGGAATCCTAATTTCCTACGCTGTTGAGGGTAAAAGAGGAAGTTACATCTTCTTGGTAGCATAGTAGAATTACGGTAGTGGCTCCGTTTTTAAAAATTTTTTCCTTTTTTCTTTGTTATTAATGAAAGTTTTTCTTTACCTTTTTTCAAAATTTATTATTTTAGAGAGAGTGAGAGAGAGAGAGTGTGCACAAGCTGGGGGAGGGGCAAAGGGAAAGGGAGGGAGGGAATCTCCAGCAGACTGCTCACTGAGCACAGAGCCTGATGTGGGGCTCGATCCTACGACCCTGAGATTGTGACCTGAGCCGAAACCAAAAGTTGGATACTTAACTGACTGAACCACCCAGGCGCTCCTTCTAAAAATTTTTCTAGTGTGGTCCTTGCCAGATTGTCGCTCTTAACTCGATCGTAACTTCTGATGATGCAAGTATCTTAGCCTTCCTAACCTAGGTGGTTTCTGACTGCTAGTTCCCAAAAAGACATCACCATTTTACAATAGGAACTCAACACGGAAGTTATGATGGAAAGCCATTTTATTTTTCCCTAAATTTTAAAATAAAAGACTTGAATGGAAAACGTTTAGTACCGTCATGTCACCCTGAATGCCAGCAATACCTTGAGTCTCACACACACAGGAAGCCAGGTCAAAGTCCAGTCAGTGTACACATTTCTCCATGGCTCTTCCAACAGTTTGGCATGAACAAAATTTTCTGCCATTTTGCTTTAGCAAATAGCAACATAATTGAAAACTTTCATGTCTCCTATGCGACCCCTAAAATCCAATGCTATATTTATTAATACAGTTAGAAAAATAAAAGCCTTAAAAAATTCATGGTATGAGTTCACGGTGCTAATCACATCATCTCTTCAAATTTAAGATCATTTTAAAAACTCCTACTTAACAACCTTCTGGTTTAATCTGAAAGGCTTAAGACTTGAAATCTAGTAAGACTGTTAAGTCAACGTACATATCAATTATTTCATTTTCACTTGTCCTGGGAGAGTTAATTCCCATTGTCCACTGAATGAATGCCTTTCAAATATTAATAAATATACTACAGTATTTACAAGCATCCTTATCTACTCTGACACTGGTAGAAAGTTAAGCTGTGGGGAAGGAATGATCTCCCAGCGGGGCAAGCTCGTGAAGTCTGGGAGGAAAGGAGCAGGTGCTGGAGGGCATGCCAAGGGCTGCTCAGGTGTGCATGCGAGCTCTCAGACACATCTCCTTCTGACCAGCTAGCCAATGTGTTGTTCTTGGATCAGGTGTAAATGCTGAATAGTCGGAAACCAGGAAAAAAAAAAAAGGAATACTGCGAAGGTATGTTATTTTAGTAGTTAAGAAGAGGAAGACAGGCCTAAGGTCAGAGACGAAGGTTAACAAGGGTAAAACCATGCTCCAAAAGCTGCTAGTGAATTACTCTCTGGGAATTACCTAACGTAGCTGAGGTGTTGGGCACATGTCATGGCTATGGGAGAAACTGTAAGAAATTGTTTTGGCAATAAAAAGTGAGGCTAATTCAATTTCTATGCTTTGAAGTGTGTCATGTGTCTTCTTCTCACACTGCGGACTGTCTCACATAGACCTAACACCCACTTGACAAACCTCGTTAATGCTGCTCAAGGATTCACATTCTAATGCTCTGGTAAGAGTGATCAAAATGCCCTCATCAGCCTAGACAGCATCAGAAACCTGAAGGACTGAAGCCAAAGACTGAGATGAGCTAGGTATCTGCCTTGTAAATGTGAATGAAACTCTCATTTTAGGGGCTTAGTTTCTTATGTTTTTGTAACAGTGGTACACTAGTCGTTATTTTAAAAAGCCTTCTGTCATAGGTCATGTCTATATACCTACACAAACACCATTCCCTTTCCCGGTAGTCATTTCGAGGCCTAATACCTGGGGCCCTCAAAGGGTGTGTGGCTTCCACCAAAGCATCTGGGATACAGAGTCCAAAAGGTCCCTTGGAAAATTTTATAAATGAGATTCACCCCATATACTGTTTAAATCTTGTACACGAGAGTCTTTAAAATAATTTAAACATGTGCAAATTCAAGAAGGGTTCTCTGGTGGCCCATTTTGACATGCAAATACAGACGAACTGTTAACATGCATTATTTTAGTCAATTGGTAAAGTTTATTTCATAAGTATAAGTAATTTTAAGCCATTTACTAAATTGTAAATTTCAACCCATTAAAAACTACTACCAGAGCAGTTTTGAGGTATTACTGTTAATCTAATGTAGAAATGTTACTATTCTTTGATGTGGAGTGAAATGTGACTGCCATGCCTTTTATTCAATGGTGCTGTTGCAGTGCTGACTACAGATGGGTCCTACAGCTTTTAGGAAATTCTTGTGCATGTGCATTAACTGATTTCCCAAATGCCAATGGCAATTTGACTGGTTGGTAGTTTCTAAGCTAACTAAAATAATAAAGTACAGCTCCTAGCATGAGACAAACAAGCTGAGATAGTTCATGTATACAGTGAGTGCTACCCTCCAACCTACCTCCATCAAAACCCGCCCTACTCCCTCCAGTCATTTACAAGGAAAACTTGTGCAAAAAAGCATCCAAAAAGTCTATCAGCAGGTTAATTTTCTTGTAATTTTAAAAGAACTAGACAATTATTTCCCTTAAAATTCATTTATAAAAATAAATAAATTTCAGTTGGAGACCTTAGGTACCAAATTGTGGCTTAATTTAGTTGTGATGGCTAAGACTATAAAGTTATGAAAAATGTAGCTGAAAACGGATGAGCTCCAGCTCGTTCCCCGCAGTGTGGCAACGGCTGGCACCCTATGCTGTCACGATCCTTCTCAGAGTTAACCAAAATACACGCAACTTTTTGACAAACTTCTAGCCTTCCTTTGTCCTGAAACTCCCACAGAACTTTAATTCTTAGACCTCTGTTACAAAACTACAAGGAACCATAATCCATTCAAGATGGGGAACGAAAACCTGTCACCCACTCAGGGGACACCCATCCATTGCACTGGGGCGAACACAGCAGCTCAGAGGAAATGGTTCCCCACTGGGGTGTACAGCTTATCCAGATGTTTTGCACTAGAATGCAGGCATGAAGTCCCTCCTGTAGTCTTTAGCTCAGAGCAACAATAATTTAAAATCAGTTTGATAGCAGGAGCAAATCCTTCCAGGTTTTGTGCCGTGAGATGATACACAGCCTGGCCCGGCAACTCCAGGTACCCGGTATGTGGCAGGACCCGGCCACTGTGTGCGTTAGGCAGGAATGCTGTCGGGCGGAAGTGCCAATATGACTTACTGCGTAGAACTGTGCGAACATCGACACCTTTGTGAGGCTGATTTCTCCTAGGAGAAGCTTTTTGCCTTAGTCGGGAAATGATCTGAGGAACAGTAAGGAACTGAACTAAGGAAAAAGTCTCTGGCCTCCAGATCCACGCGCACACACATGGAAGCAAGTTTCAAGCTATTGTTCTCTCTCGGTGCAAACGAGCAATTGGCTGACCTGTCACGTATCGTCAATCGATAGGAACACAGCATTCAGTCTTTGAGGCAGCAAAAACCTGATCTAATGCAAATTCAAGCCTATGAACTAAGACCACAGCAAGGAGAGACAGTCCAGCTCAGTGTTCTCCCACGCTGGTATCAACTCGGAACACAAAGCAACTGAAAGGCACAGGCTCAGATTTCATTGATAGTCCTCTCTGAAGGGCAGTACTCCGAGGTGCCCGGTGAGGACATGTAGAAAGACTGTGTTTTCCTTTTTAATCGGGCTCTTTTGTTGGCCAACACCAGGCTGCGCCGGCTGGAACTGATGATTTCTGAAATAAACTTTTTGCAGTCTACACACACCTCCATAGTACTCCAGTCCTCCATCAGCTCTTTGGGAAACTGTAGCTCTTCATCGGATTTGTCCACAGACTTAGATTTTGAGGAGAACCTGGAACAAAAAACAACCTTTAGAGTATCCAGTATTGTCACTTACAGTTCTACTGCAATACTGAGAAAATACGTGCAGAAAAAGTAAATCTGTTCCCAAAACATTATGGAATGGGTGAGTCACCTCATGCTCTTCCAAAGGAGAATATTTTGAAATAAAATTCAAAATATTAAAAAAAAAAAAGAAACAAGGAAACATGTTTTATTAAGAAATAGTCATACTGGGAAAAAAAAAGAAGTAATAATACTGAAAACTCAGTATCCCTTCCAGAATTTTTGGAAAAAAAGCCTAATTAGAGTATTCACCCCAATACTATACAGTGGACTTAAACAAACAAAATGAAACAAAGTACAAGTTGCTAACGTCCTATCGATAATTCAGAAAGGACTTCAAGTTCTTTCTCCAGTGACCCCGCGTCAGAGTTGGTGAACATGAGTCAACTGTAGACAGGAGGGCAGACTAGAGTAAACTGAAGTCAACTGGTCTCAGTCCTGAAAAGTTCTCTTCGGAGCAGCTTCCTCAGCATTTTTGTATTTATCAGATATACCTGTCCCTCTCCAACAATTGTATTTGGGTTACTAATGATTTGGATCCCAGGGAGCTGAAGTTAACCAGGTTAACACTGTAATAAATGTTTTGGGTGATTTTTTTGAAATAACTGGCAATCATCTACTCGTGGACTACTTTAGTGAAACCAAACAGGAATGTGAGTTTAGAGTAGGGATAGAAAGGAACAACGTGCCCCACAGCCTTGAACCCACCGGTGACGAGTCGGGGGCTATCCCGGAGCGCAAGGCAGAGTCTCGGAGCGGAGTCGGTGCAAGTCACCAGCGGGGCTGCACAGCGGCGGCGGCGGCCAGCAGTAGCACTGCCTGGTGCCCAGCACCCAGCACCAGTGCCCGGCACCTCCCTGACCCTGGGGGCAGCTCGTATGTAAAACCCCGATCTTTTTGGCCCTGTGAGCGCGTAAGCCAAGCTGGCCTGACCTCCTTCTGCCCTCCCTTAAAGACCCGCAGGAACCTTACTCTACATTAAATGCAGAGGGACTGATATTCAGGCAACTTTTTTTTTTTTTTAAAGTGCCAAAAGCTTTTGGCATAAAGCTTTATTTCTGCCGTACCAACAGCAGGAAGCTAAGGCAAAGTGCTACCAGACCACTGGGACGCTCGGACTGACCAGATTTGCCTTCAACACTAAGGAAGAAAGATGAAAGTGTTACATGCAAGTTTTTGACTCCGCTGAAAACAAGGTCAGTTTTAAAAATGACTTTTAAAGGACACCCAAAGTAATTATTTCTAAAGTAGAAAAGTAATGATGACATTCAAGTATGCTTCAAGCGGCTAGCTTTGTTCCCTTGTCCAGTTACCTTTAGGAAGTTTTGGAGACCTGTGTCTAAGTCAAAACTATATTAAAACCAGCCACCCAGACACCCCAAACCACCCTGAGTCTGAACCCTACCTCGTCAGCAGTCCTCAAAAGGAGCATTCTTCTTTTACAGAGATGCTCTGAGGTCCCAGGCCCCCTGCTCACCTGGCAATGCTCCGGAGTGGCCGATGGTGGCCAGGGGTGGGCTTTTCTGGCCTCATGCAACTTTCCCCTCTTTGCAAGGCAGAAGGTCCCAATGAAAAGATGGGAAGAGTGGAGTATGGTTTGGAGGGCAGCCGCATCTGTCACCCCAAACAAAACCGAGAATGAGCAGTACGGTTAAAGAGGGAGACTCCTGAAAATTAACACAAGTTGTGATTTCACCAAGTTTAGCTTACCTTTTTGCAACACTGGGAACACACAGGCCTGTATACAAAATCAGAAACGTTACTCAGCATGATACCGGAGACGCGACTGCAAAGTCAAAGAAGCCAATGGCTGCATGGTTGTGAATTTTTATGATAAACTGCCAAAACCCTCTGATTTTTCTACCAGAATGTAACATTCTGGTAGAATGTTACATTCTGTGGATCATCAAGAAGACAATCTGTACACCTTAACTCTTACACTGTTTCCTGTAAAAGGATCAATTTATATCCGTCTGGGATTTTCTTACTTGTCTATCCAGGGATCACATGACAATCACATCTTTTTTTCTGTTCCAACTGGACATATGTTTACTAGAGTGATCTGGGTTATGTAAAAGAAATATATGCAGAGAAGCATTTTCCAGGTTTAATTCCAAGTAACTGTTTGCTCTACTCTTTTGAAAAAAATCAGTATTATTAACGCCCAAGCACAGCACAATCTGATAATGGGTTGGGTAATCTCTAATACTGTTCCTGTGTAGGAAAATATGAATGCAACCGGTATTTCTTTGACTATGGTCATCAATTACAAAAAAAAAAACCTTACCTCTTACAGAACTGACAGGTATAAGACCAGGTGAAGAAGGAGAATCTCCTGGTTCGGCAACAAAAGCAGAGCTAAAAAGTACAAATTTAAAGGGAGAAAAAAGCATTGCCAATAGTTAAATTCCTAATTTACACATCTAAATACACTTTACATTTATATAATGGGGAAGTTTAGCAGAAGGAAGGAAAATGGGAATTCAGAAACCCTGTTTTCAAGTTTGGCTCTGTGATAATTATAGTTTGGCTCTGTATTTACTTCTAATTCCCCTTTTGAAAGGTAGTAGTACGCCATAGCTCTCCGAGGTTCACCATCATGGAATCAATCTGAAGAAGGTTCTGAGATAGTCTCTTTTTCAGATACAGTTTCTTTACAAGACTTCAAAATGCGGACATGGTTTTATGAAGGCATGCCATTATTTATTAGGGTTGTTTTAAATCTTCTACAGTTTTTGATTTCTCAGGGAGAAACAAAAATACTCCTCTTTTTTGTAAGCAAGGCAGAACAGGAACTGTGTATTAGAGAATAAGCCTCTTACCTCCTAAAATCCCCTATAAGTCCTATACCATCTGGCTGCCAGCAGACCACTCCCACAGGAGACCAGACCATTCTTCTAACCCTGCTTATCAACCAACTTGAAATAGCTCTACCTTTCCTTTTTTCAGGGCGGTGTAGACATCTTTATACTGTTGGTACTTTTCCAGCTCTGCCTTCACCAGGACCTGACGAATATGCATTACTTCCTCCACAGTGAGAGCTAGGCATTCCACTGGATAGCAGAATTCCTCCTGAAATTCAAAATTCCACATGAATAAGAAACTCCCACCCCACCCCCTTCTCTGGCATTGCACAATTTCCCTTCAGATCAGACAACTGGTTAGTAGCTTCAGAGAAGAAAAGAGGTTTCCCAATGAACACTGGAACAGAGCTGGCTCACTCTGGGGACCACATTAATTTTTAATTACACTAAGACAATGGATGGCAGAAAGCTTCTGGGGACCATGTCAAATGTCAGAGCCTATTGAAATTTCCAGGAAAGGAAAGTTCCTCACATTTGGGTGCATATTTTGTCTCAAAGTTTCTATCCCATTAAGCAGAGCTATGTATCTATACATTGAAATCTTGAAGAAAATTTTCTTGTTCTAAACCAAATTGACCCGAGTTTTCACTTATGATGATGCAGACATTACTTCTCGTGCTGTATACTATATGCTCATAGGTAAACAGCAAGTCTACAACAGTGGTACTATTTAGAAAACTGGTTTGTGGTACCCAGAATAGCCAAAAGAAGGTGGTTAGTAATTTATACTGAGAAGCATTATTTAGTGGCAAGTTACATCAGCACATCGTGAAAAATCCTAGTAGTACGAGTGGAACTGGAACATGGAGCTACTGGAACAACCTCTAAGGCTGCCCCATAGTTCTCTGGATGTCTCTTATTACTTTGAAACAACCGCTGAATACGCAGTCAGGACTGGAAAGCCGTGGAGAAAATCTTAAGAATTTCACAATAAATATTTATGCTGGCTGTCTTATGTTAATGGTTTCCCTAAAAACAGCCGAGGAAGATGTTGATGTAACCGATCCCACTGAATAAAAGAGCCTCACCCCCATCTGCTCCCCATCCGGCTCTGCGCTTGATTGGTGGATCTAATAGAAAGACAGAACGGTCTTGTGCATTCTCATCCTGCCAGGCTTCACAGGGGCCATTGTGGTGTAGGGACACTGAAACTTAATGTTCTCAGTACAAACACATTATAATTCACTCCCACACACACACAATAGCATTGCTCACAGGCATTCTGGAATCAAACAAGCCAAATGGGAAAGCACATGACTATGAATGCAGTCAGTTTATGGAGTTTTAACATTCAGTTCTGTCTTTCAATCAGAAAAAAACAGAAACAAATCTAGGTTGCAAACTTGATAAACATTAGCATTTACTAAAAAAAGTAGTTTGGAGAACTGTTTCTTACTAACAATCAATACAAAATCATCTCTGTTCAGGCTGACTTAAAGAAGGTTAAATTTGCTTAAAAATGTTTTGGAAAAAATCCTGCAATTAAATTTTTTAAGAGGAAAAGCTTAGTATCTGGAGGGTGGGAAGGTAGTCTGTCTGTTCGGGAAGATCATTTGCTCTAAGATGTCTAAAATCCTTTAAAAAAAAAATCACCATCACATAATTTTCTCTTTCAATGGGAAAAGCTTTCAAAGATCACAGGATTAAATGGGCTTGTCCGGTATCTACTCTGTTTTGCTCCCCCCTGAGAAAGTAGCCTAGTGTCAAGTGGGAACAATGCACTGTCTGTGTGAAGGTTAGGTCACTAGAATTGTGCATGAGGTAAGCATCCTGGCTGCACACGTCTGGATGATGGCTTTTCTCAGCTTTTAACATATTTCACAAGCAGCTTTCCTACTTTTTTTTTTTTTTAATTATTCATTAGCGATGAGTGTGACTGTGGTGCATTTTCTGACAGCTAACTGTGACAAAACTGCTGAGCTGGAACAATCTAATGTATGATTCCAGCCACCAGCCAGATCCTCACTCCCTGAGATTTGGTACCGTGCAGGTGGGAAGATGGCACACAGTGCCAATTTAATTAGCTTTACAGCTAGGGCTGGTAAACACTTCCGGTAGATGGGAGTCCTTTTTATTTGCAGGGATATCCTAGCACACACTATAGACTGGCAGGTTCTACCTCCCTCTTCTCAGTCTTAAGTCACAAATGGACTTAGTCAAGCATACTTTCAACTTCCTGCTTTGAACCATATGCAAATCCGGTACTTCACAAGGACACAATTAGAAATTGTATTTGTGTGTGTTCTTGTTCTTTTTTAAACTTTCAAGGAGGTTACTGTTGAGTAAGAAAATTCCCATTGGGTCAAATGCTAATGTTTTAATTCTGGTGCTTTCCCAAGGACAACAAAACTTTAATGCAACATGAAAGAAAGTAATAAATAGTTACTAGAATTAGTTTTCATTACTTTTTTTCAGTTGAGAAAAAATACTAATTCAACATCCTCAAAGCCAAATTAAGCCTTAGCCTTAAAAGATCTTGCTGGGACACTAATGATCCAAAATGTGAGGGGCGCTCAGGGCTTTAACAGTGAGCGAGAGCTCTGCACTGGGCTTGGTCACTCCTCCGCACACCCTGAGCTCTGTTATAGCCAGACACGGCCTCTAAAATCCCCTTACTTCCCTGTGCTTCAATCTCATTCCTAAATTTAGGAAAGGGATGCTAAATCTGGAAGAGTTTTAATCAAGATTGAAATATACTATAGGAGCAGATGAGCCTTTAGAACTTAACTTTGGACGTATGTCACTAAAATCACAAATTTTTGTTCAATATTCTGGTTACATTTACCATTCAGAAGGGTCAGAATAAGGGAGCATAGAAATTACAGAGCATAATGTAGACTCTGGTTACTGAACCACAGAGAAAATGGGAATGTGCATATTTTATATAGTATTTTTAATGAGCAAAAAAAAAGTAGCAGATATTTGAAAATTATCCAAAACCACCAATATTTTCTGGAGTTTTTAATAAAACCAAGGCAGATTTAAATTAAAATAGCACCTATTAAGTTTAATTATTCTTCTCTTATGTCAAGTTCAACTTTAAAACTCAAAGTGAACTCTTTACCTAGAGTAACAGTGTAGCCTTACATCTCTGTTTGGGGAGGACTGATAATAAAAATGAAAATGCTGGCAGATCTTCAGTAATAGCAGTAACAGTGGCGGGAGTTAAAATGCCATCCCTGCATTTTAACTGACCACGTACTGCCCAAAGGGCCAGATCTAAAGTGGGAAAAAGAATAGAGATCTATTCTTCTGTTTTGTGACAATAAGAGAAAAGAATTTGATGTATTTCATTTACATTCAGAATCTCTTTTCCAAACCAAGATGGGGAATAAAGAATAACAAAGAAACCAGCTGCTGCTTCATTTGTCAAGGATAGGTTTAGTAAATAAAGGACCTAGGAGAACCAGGATCCCACAGGAGGCGGAACAGGAGAGCAGCTGCAAAGGCTAGTCTAGTGGGCAGCCGGTGCTGCTCTGGGGGCAGGGGAAGCTTTCGGCATAGCGGCATAGTACAAAAGCTTATTTCACTGGGGTTTGGCAAATATTATGTTTCCTTTAAAAAATATATTCTGTATGAAAGTCTAAAAAATAATGAAATGCCTAAATTTACATATTTAAAATAATCACATCAATAAAAGGAAAACTTAAAATTTCTATGGCGAAGTGGGTTGTCATTAAAAACCACATGACACCTGACCCACACCACACAGCTCTATGAAAGATGCGGAACAGAGAGATTCTGAGCCCAGGGCTGGCACAGGCTATGGGTGCACAGCATTTTGGAGCTCACGGTGGAGTGTGCAGGAAATGGGGAATGACATGGTTCCAGGGGTGGGGGAGTCCCCATGGCTCTGTGGCCTGGAAGAAGGCTGTTGTGTCCCCTGGGTGAGGGAGCAAACACTGTTCTGATGGTGGGAGGGCCTGGGGAGGAGAGCACCCTGCAGGCTCTCGGGGAGTGCCCCCTGTACATGGAGAGGAGATGGCATTCCTCCTGCTGTACAACTGGGTCACTCACAGGTCCCTCTAATCTGATGCTGCATTTTGAGTTTGTTGTCCTTTCAAGGTCATTTTCCTTTCAACTGAGATCACGGTGTCATCTATGCATCCTACAAAAGACTGGAATCAACGATCAGAAGCAAAGTGCCCATCTAAGCTGTTAATTGTTCAGAGTGCGGTAGTTGCGGTATCACTGTCAAAGAGATAGAGAGAGTAAAATAATTCCCAGAACCAGCAGAAAGAGGCCAACCTTTGAGGATTTCCACCTGCTGGTAAAAGCTCTCTCACATAGATAATACATAGCCCCTGCTACCCCAAACATGGCTGCTTCAAAAGGATGAGAGCTGAGCAGAGAAGCTGTTTGTATGGTAGAAAAAAGTGGTCGGAAAGGCGTCCTTGGCCAAACACTGGTTATCCTAGGAACCTGAACAATAGATAAGGGAAAAAGAAAATGGTAGGGGGAAAAGAAAAGGAGAAAATAATGCTGAACGTGAGTGACCTACAAATAGTGCTTACAGAGCATGAAAGAAAAACAAAACAAAACAACAACACCACCGAGGACTTCAGCGGTAGATTCATGTGTGTGACCACACCACGTCTGCTCCCGCATGTGAAAGTCAGTAATCGCACCAGGAAATCATTCCTAGAGACTCTCGGAGTTCACACAGCAGAGCTTAAGGTATTTCTAACTTGGCCGTGAGAGCGGGTGTGGGGGGCGGGCTCCAAGCAGCACTTGCTCCCCAGCCTCCCAGAGGAAGGCGCTGAAAGTCGCCTTTCACTTAGATGGACAATCATCCTCAATCATTTGACCAAATGATGAAAAAAATTAGGTTTTAAACATCCTAGGGAAAGAGAGGGAGACACAAGAAAAATAAAAACGAGGACCAGTGAAGACATTTCTGCCATTTTCAGTGGAGGGGTTATAAATACGAAATGATGCCTTGTTTTCTTAAATAGAGCTACAGTTTTAAATTGTCATACTTTTAAAAAATGATACTTACCAAGCTAGAGGGCCCTGCCGCAAGATGAGTGTGACTTTATGGATTTCCCAAGACAAGCTACTAGCAAGAAGGGTCACTACTCTGACCTGGAAGTGTCTTTGTCTTGGCTGGTACCCTGGCCCTTGGAGGGAGCTGTGGTTCCATGTGGAACCTGGACGCCAGCCAATGAACGGAAGTGCTTTCCCACTGTCTTCCACTGAGACTCTTAGCTGTGACCACAGACTGGTTTTATCTTGCTCTTCTTCTCCACAAAAAGTAACTCACAGCCTGACCTAGCACATACCAAGAGTTACCCTTTGTCAGGAAAACACTTCTGGGCCCTCGATGTGGGCGGATGGTCTTTCCTCCATTATCTCTTTGGTATTTTTTCTCTTCTATTCAAAATTTCTCCTAGTAGCTGAAATTTCTTTTAATTGACCTGACAGTTCCTCTACATTGATAATTTTTAAATTTAACATGAACAGTGGTGTCATGAGATCACAAGGCCTGGTGCACAGCTGAATGATGCACTGCCTTCTAAGAGGAAAGCTGGATGAAGAGAAGAATCGCCTGATTATTGGACTTGTGACCTCGAACAGACTTAAGCTGTGACAATAACTACATTTTGCTAAAGCAAAAAGTTGTTCACATTAACACAAGTCTTTGAATTCTGAAGTTTGAGCCTGTCTGGTTAGAGTTCTCTTTTTCTACGGGTAAACCACTGGCGAGGCTATATTTAATCAATGTTTCAGTGATTATTTGGGAGTTAGAGGAATTTGGTCAGGAATTGACATATAATCACTAGTTCTTTAGTCAAACTGTTTGGGAACAGAGATGACTGATTAAATTTCAACACTATAAAGCTCTGTCCAAACTTGGTACCTTCACAGTAACCACACCACCTTCCTCTACTTTGAGGGAGGGACATCTGTCATTGCTTTATTTGAACCCTTGATAATTCAAGATAGCTTAAAAATATGGCTGGAAAAAATGGAGTAAGCATATTCCAGTGCTTTTATTCATGAATCCCTGAGAAAACATTAGATATTAGGTTGCTGGTAAAATGACTGATTGTGAAGTCTTCATCTCCCCAGCAAATATTTGTGAAGTCAAGTGGGACTACAAAAGAATCTTTGCAGACCGCCTTTGGTTAGAGGATCTGTTACTTCTTCTTGGCAGGGGCCTACTGTCCTGGGAATCAAAGCCACTAGATGAACCTGAAGTCTTGGGAAAACAGCAAAACTGTCATCCAGGGCAAACAGCAGCTTTGGCTCCAAGATCATAAAACATACTTGAAAACAATGTACAATGGTTTCTAATGGATCAAAATTCTCCCCTCATATTTCTGCCTCCATAAAACAACCTTTTGATGAGTTTTAACAATTTTTAAGCATACTAATTCCCTTAAAAAGAAGAAAGCATTTCTTTAATAATAATAATACATATTTTCAACCACTGGTAAGTATTCTGGAAAAAAAAAGTACTTTAAAATGAACAAAGAATGGTCAAATTTCATTTAGGTGACTGTTAGAGTTGGTTTTCTTTAGATATTAAAAACAAATAAAGCTGTTTGAAGTTCATTTTAACGTTTGGAAGTTTATTTTTCCTCCTAATCATTGAGAGCTAATGTAAGAGGCCTCTCACTGATCCTGAAGTCACTATGAAGCCTTCCAGTTACTTACAAGAGATCGGGAGCTCTGCTTGGACGGTGGCAGAAACTGTCTTACATTAGTGGGTGTTTCCTTTTCAATAGAATGTCGTCTCTGGGGTGGCTGCCGTCTCTCTGGCTGGGGTGTTGATGATATGGGCAAGAATTTTGGAGGCTCTAAAGAAATGAAATGAACCAAACTGAAATGAACTTTCCTACAAAATAAAAATCTTAGATTTTGAATTCCTAACAGAAAACCCTTTGTCACTTGTGACAAACACTGCATTCAAAGATGAAATGTTTATTTCATTAGAGGGTTAAGACTGGAGGTCCTTATGGGGATACTATGAGGATTGCTATACAAAAATCTCTGCAAGATAAACTTTCCTACAGACATAGTGAGGAAAAAAGGAAAAATATTTCATATTTTTAATATTCATCCAAATTTATACATAAAAACACAATTATAGTCTCAGCTTTGTACATGTAAATGCCCTCAAGTTATATACCACAGGATTTTGCAATTATAGAGTCTCAGGCATGTAAAAGAAGTAAAAATATGTATTCTGTGTGTCCAAAAAGTCTCCCATGTCATGCCAAAATATTCAAGTTTATCATTTTATATTCTCCTTTTTAAAAGATGAACTATAAAAAATAAAAACTTTTCATTTTTGATGATTATCAAGACATTTTGTCCTTGATTTAATTCAATCTCTATTTAAATTTTGAAAAGTAAATTCCAGTTTTGATGTTCATACTCTAACACTGCTCTCTTCTGCCTCGTGATATTTTGGGATAGGGTTTAAAAGCAGAATGTTTTAGTGTTTGAATGGTTCTGGATTCACATTGTGAAAACATAAGGAGAACATTAGAAATAAATTATGTTGCTAACCAAGTTTTTTTTAGTGCTTCCTCCTACTCTCTTTGCAAAGTAAGGCTGCTGAAGTGTTGTGAGTGAGGAAAGTGAAAGTCAACACAAAGTTAAAAGTCATCCATCTATTTGGACTGTCCCCCCAAGAGAAATCACTAAATAAAAACATCACAATTTCCACAATCAAGAAAGATACAAAAATCCATTATGTGATTTAACTAAATCTCTGTAATATTTAATTGGCCTGGCCAAATACCAATTATAGGTAATAACCAAGATCAGTTCTTATTATGTTCTTGATATAATCTTATTAAGTAAATCAAGGTAACAGTTAAAGAATTTTAATCACTAAAAACTCCATGTGTATAAGAAATCAAGTCAATGGTCTAAGAATATCTTAATATATAAGTGTTTTCCTCCAGGAAAAGTTTCTTTATTCCATTGCTGTAAAACATACATAAAATATACTTAGTGTCTTTATATTTTTTAAGATTTTATTTATTTATTTGACAGAGGTGGAGAGAGAGAGAACAAGCAAGAGGGAAAGGGAGAAGGAGAAGCAGGCTCCCTGCTGAGCAGGGAGCCCAACACGGGGGCTGGATCCCAGGACCCTGGGATCATGACCTGAGCCGAAGGCAGACGCTTAACTGACTGAGCCATCCAGGTGCCCCTGTCTAATTTTTTTTTTAAAGATAGACTTATTTATTTGAGCGAGCAAGCACATGAGCAGGGGGAGGGGCAGACAGACAGAATCTGCAAGCAGGCTCCCCACTGAGTGTAAGCCCCACATGGGGCTCAACCTCACAACTCTATGATATCCTGACCTGAGCCGAAACCAACAGCCTGACGTTTAACCGACTGAGCCAGGCGGGCACCCCTAGTGTCTTAATTTTAACTGTACAGTTCAGTGGTATTAAATATTTCCATCATTGTGCAACCATTACCATCTTCTATCCCCGTAACTCTTCATCTTGTAAAACTGAAATTCTGGGGGCGCCTGGGTGGCTCAGTGGGTTAAGCCACTGTCTTCAGCTCAGGTCATGATCTCAGGGTCCCAGTCGAGCCCCGCATTGGGCTCCTTGCTTGGTGGGGAGCCTGCTTCCCCCCCTCTCTCTGCCTGCCTCTCTGCCTGCTTGTGATCTCTGTCTCTCTCTCTGTCAAATAAATAAATAAATAAAATCTTAAAAAAAACCCAACAACAACTGAAATTCTGTAACCATTACAATAACTTCCCATTCTCCTCTACCTACAGACCTGGCAACTATCGTTCTATTTTCTTTCTCTCTGATTTTGACTACTCTAAGAATCCCATATAAATGGAATCATACAGTATTTGCCTTTCTTGTAATTGCTTTCTTCCCTTAGCAAAAAGTCCTAAAGGTTCGTCAGTGTAGCAACTGCAGGATTTCCCATTTCTAAGGCTGAGTAATATTCCATTGTGTGGCTATTCCACATTTTGCTTAGCCGTCCATGCACTGATGGGACACTTGGGTTGCTTCTATGTTTTAGCAATTGTGAATACTGATGCTATGAATATGGATGTCTATCTCTTTGCTTATATAACCAGAAGTAGAATTGCTGGATCATACGTAATTCTATTTTTAAATTTTTGAGGAGTCACCATACTGTTTTCCACAGCACCTGTACCATTTCACATTTCCAACAGTGCACAGGGTTCCAATTTGTCCATGTTCTTGTCAACACTTGTTATCTTCTGGTTTTTGTTTATTTTGATGGTAACCACTTTAGTGGATAGGAGGTAGTATCTCACTCGAGTTTTGATTTGCATTTCCCTAATGTGTTTGTTGATCACTTGTATATCTTCTTTGGAGAAATGACCATCTGAGTCCTTTGCTCATTTTTTAATTAGGTTGTCTTTTCTGTTGTTGAGTTTCAGGACTTTCTCTATATATTCTCTGAAAATTAATCCTTTATTAGATATATGATTTGTAAATATTTTCTCATCTTCTGAGGGTTGCCTTATCATTTTCTTGATGATATCTTTTAGTGTTCAAGTTTTTATTTTCAAAAATTCCAACTTGTCCATTTTCAAAAATCTGTGCCATTAGTGTCCTATCTAATAAACAATGACAAATCTAATCTCATGAAGCTTTTGTCCTATCTTTTCTTCGAAGAGTTTTATTATTTTACGTCTTACATTTTGGTCCTTAATCCATTTTGAGTTAATTTTTGTATTTGATGTTAGGTAAGGGTCTAACTTCATTCTTTTCTTTTTTTAAGGTTTTATTTATTTGATAGAGAGAGAAAGAGAGAGAGAGAGAGAGAGAAGCAGGCTTCCAACTGAGCAGGGAGCCCAATGTGGGACTTGAGTCCAGGACCCTGGGTTCATGACCTGAGCCAAAGGCAGATGCTGAACCGACTGAGTCAACCAGGGGCCCATTCTTTCTTTTTTTTTTTTTTAATCTTTAAAAAATTTTAAATCTTTAAAAATTTTTTAAGTTTTTTTTTTTTTTAATTTATTTGAGAGAGAGAGAGAGAGCATGAACAGTGGGGAGGGGCATAGGGAGAAGGAGAAGCAGACTACCCAGTGAGCAGAAAGTTCAAATCGGGGCTCCCTCCTAGGACCCTGAGATCATCACCCAAACTGAAGGCAGATGCTTAACTGACTGAACCACCCAGGTGCCCCTAACTTTGTTCTTCTGCATGTGGATACCCTGTTTTCCCAGCACCATTTCTTTAAAGACTACTCATTGAATGGTCTTGGCACACTTGTCAAAAATCTTTTGACCATATAGGTGAGGGTTTATTCTGAGCTCTCTATTCTATTCCATTGATCTATATCTTTGTCTTTATGCTAATGCCAGAGTGTTTTGATTACTGTAGCTTGTAATAAGTTTTGAAATCAGGAAGCATGAATACTCCAGTTCTTTTTCAAAATTGTTTTGGCTATTTGGGTCCCCTGAGATTCCATGTGAATTTTAGAATGGGTTGTCTTCTGGAGCACCTGGCTCAGTTGGTTAAGCATCTGCCTTTGGCGCAGGTCATAATCCTGGAGTCCTGCAATGGAGCCCTATGTCAGGATCCCTGCTCAGCAGGGAGTCTGCTTCTCCCTCTCTCTCTGTCCCTCACCACTGCTGGTGCTCTCTCAAATAAATAAATAAAATCTTAAAAAAAAAAAAAAAGAGCGGATTGTCTTCTATTTCTGCACAAATGTCATTGGCATTTTAATAAGGATTGCACTGAATCTGTAGATCATGTTGGGCTGTGTAAACATTTTAATGATATTAAGTCTTCTAATCCATGAACACAGGATGTATTTCCCTTTACTTAAGTTTTCTTTAATTTTTTTCAGCAATGTTTTGTAGTTTTTAGTGAGCAAGTCTTTCACTTCCTTGGTTAAGTTAATTCCTAACTATTTTATCCTTTTTGACATGATTATAAATGGAATTGCTTTTGTAATTTCCTTTTCAGATTATTTATTGTCTGTGTACAGAAATACAACTGATTTTTGTGTGATTTTATATTTTGCTACTTTACTGAATTCATTTATTCTAATAGTTTTTTTGGGAATCTTTTAGGGTTTCCTTACACATAAGATCATAACATCTATAAAGAGATAATTTTACTTCTTTTTTTCCACTCTGGCTGCCCTTTATTTCTTTTTCTTGTCAAATTGCTCTTACTAGCGTTTCCAGTACTATGCTGAACAGAAGTGATGAAAGCAGGGATCCTTGCTTGTTTCTGTTTCTTAGAGGAAATTCTTTCAGTCTTTCACCACTGGGTATGATGTTTGAGATGGGCTTTTCATATATGGCTTTTATTATGTTGAGGTAGTTTCCTTCTATTGTGAAGTTCCTCCTAGTTTGTGAAGTTTTTTATTATGAAAGGGTGTTCAGTTTTGTCAAATGCTTTTTCAGCATCAATTGAAATAATCTGTGGTGGTTTTTCTTCACTCTGTTGATGTGGAATATCACACTAATTAAGTTTTATATGTTGGACCATCCTTGTAGTCAGGAATAAATCCTACTTGGTTAGGGTATATAATCATTTTAATACATTGCTGAATTCTGTTTGCTAGTATTTTGTTAAAGATCTTTTGAAAAACCAGTATTTGTAAAGGGTATTGGTTTGTAGTTTTCTGTCCTTGTAGTGCTTTTTTTGGCTTTAGCATCAGGGTAATGCTGTTCTCATAAAGTGGGTTAGGAAGTACTCCCTCCTCTTCATTTTCTGGGAAATGTTTGAGAAAGATTGACAGTAATTTTTTTTTTTTAAATGTTTGGAAGAATTCACCAGTGAGGCATGAGAGGCCTTTTCTTTGTAGGGAGGGTTTATGCTTACTAATTCAATATCCTTAATAGTTATTGGTCTAGTCAGATTTTCTCTTTCTTTCCAATTTAGTCTTGCTAGGCTTGGCATTTTTAGCAATTTGTCCATTTTATCAAGGCTATCCAATTTGATGGTAACCGTTCATGATACATTCTCTTTTTATTTCTATAGAATCAGCAGTAATTCTCCCCCCTTCATTTCTGATTTTAGTAATTTCAGTCTTTTTTTCCCTTAGTCTACCTAGCTAAGGTAGGTTTGTCAATTATGTTGATATTTCTGAAGGACCAATTTTTGGTTTCATTGATCTTTCTCCATTGTTTCTCTATTCTCTATATTTTATCTCTGCCTTAGTCTTTATTATTTCCTTTCTTCTGCCAGCTTTGTGTTTAGTTTGTTCTTCTAGTTCCTTACGTTGTAAAGTTAGATTGTTGGTTTGTTCATTCATTCATTCCTTCCCTTGTTCTTAAAACCAAAACATTCATTGTGCAACTAATCATTGAAATTTCTTGTTTTTAATATAAGTATTTACAGCAGTAAATTTCACTTTAGCACTGTTTCCACTGTGCCCCATAGTTTTGGTATGTTGTGTTTTCATTTTCATTCATTTCTAAATACTTTCTAATCTCTCTGGTGATTTCTTCTTTGATCCACTGATTTTTTTTTTTTTTTTTTTTAAAGAGAGATCACAAGTAGGCAGAGAGACAGACAGAGAGAGGGGAAAGCAGGCTCCCCGCTGAGCAGAGAACCCGATGTGGGGCTCGATCCCAGGACCCCGAGACCATGACCCGAGCCGAAGGCAGAGGCTTAACCCACTGAGCCACCCAGGCGCCCCTGATCCACTGATTTTTAAAAAGTGTGTTAATTTCCACAATTCTGTGAATTTTTCAGTTTTCCTTTTGTTACTGATTTCTAACTTTGTCCCATTGTGGCCAGAGAAGATACTTTGTATGATACCTGTCCTTTAAAATCTATTGAGGGGCGCCTGGGTAACTCAATCATTAAGCATCTGCCTTCCGCTCAGGTAATGATTCCAGGGTCCTGGGATGGAGCTCTGCATTGGGCTCTCTGCTCAGCAGGAAGCCTGCTTCTCCCCCTCTCTCTCCCACTGCTTGTGTTTCCTCTCTTGCTGTGTCTCTCTCTGTCAAATAAGTAAATAAAATCTTAAAAAAATCTAATGAGACTGAACTTATAGTTTAACATATGGTCTATCCTTGAAAACGTGCCACGTGCCCTGGAGAAGAATGTATATTCTGTTGTTGGGGAATGTGTTCTGTATGTGTCTGTCAGATCTAGTTGGTTTATCATGGTATCCAGGTCCTCTATTTCCTTACCCTCTGTCTGGTTGTTCTCTCCATTATTGTGAGTGGGGTACTGAAGTCTCTATTATTGCAGAACTGTCTATTTCTCCTTCATTTCTGTCAGTTTTGCTTTATATATGTATTTTGACGGTCTGTCAATAGGTGCATAAATGTTAATAATTGTTCTATCTTCTTACTGTATTGAACCTTTTATTAATACAGTGTCCTTCTCTGTTTTAACTTTTTTTCAAATTTAAAGTCTATTTTGTCTGATGTCAGTATAGTTTTCCCAGCTTTCTTTTGGTTACTATTTGCATGGAATATCTTTCCATTCTTTCACTTTCAATTTCACTTTCACTGTTTTTTTGAATCTCAAAGAAGTCTTTTCTAGCCAGCATATAGCTGGAGCATGTGTTTTTATCCATTCTGCCAATCTCCAGCTTTTGATTATAGAGTTCAATTCACTTACATTTACAGTAATTACTGATCAGGAGGGACTTTTGTCACTGTGCTATTTCTTTCCCATACGCCTTAGAGCTTTTGTCCCTCTTTTCCTTCATTCTTGTCTTTCATGTTAAATTGATTTTTTTAATAGTGAAATGTTTAAATTGCTTTCCCATTTTCCTTTTGTGTATATTCTGTAACTATTTTCTTGGTGGTTACCATGGAAACTACATTTAACATCTTAAAATTGTAACACTCTGATTTGGATTCCTAGCAGCTTAATTTCAATAATACACAAAAACTCTGCTCTTCTAAAGCTCTGTATCCATCCTTTTTGGATGTAACAAAATTACATTTTTATACACTGTCTTCCCCAAAATATAGACTAATAATTCTTTCAAGTGCCTTAGTCTCTCAAATTATGTAGCAAACAAAAAGTGCAGTTACAAATCATTGTTACAATACTATTAGCTTTTATAATTGCCCATGTATTTTACTGAGATCTTTTATTTCTCCTATGGCTTTGAATTATTGGCTAGTGTCCTGCCATTTCCCCCGGAGGACTTCTGAGCATTTTCCACTGGGAAGCATCTAGTGGTTATGAACTCCCTCAGCTTTTGTTTATCTGGGAATGTCTTCATTTCTCCCTCACTTTGGACAATGGCTTTGCTGGATATAAGACTGTTGGTTGATTTTTTTCTTTAAGCACTCTGTATATACAGATCTCCCCCACTCTCTGAAAGTAGAGCATTCCTGTGAAACCTTTTGTAAGCTGAAAGTGTATAAACTAAAAAAACAATTGAAGCATTTTATAAAAGCGAAAAATCTTCTTTGGATTTCTTTCAGTTAGCTAAAACAGATATTAATGTTGGTCCTTCATAAAAAGTGAAGTGGTATAAAGCAAACTTTCAGAGAGTGGGGTGGAAAGCTGTATTGGCCAACTATCTTCTGGCCACCAAAGTTTCTGATGAGAAATATACTGCAGATCTTAGAGAATCTCTTGTATATAGTGACTAATTTCTCTCTTGTCACTCTGTCTTTGGCTTTTGAAAGTTTGATTATAGTATGTCTTGGTGTGGGTCTCTTTTTAAAGCTGGGCTGCCTGAATGTTTATATTCATGTAATTCCTCAAATTCGGGGAGTCTCAGCCATTATTTCTGCAATTATTTCTTCTGCCCCTTTCTTTCTCTCATCTCCTTTGGGGACTCCCCTAGTGCATATCTTGGTCCACTTGACAGTGTCCCACAAGTCTCTCAGTCTCTGCTTTTCTTCAGTCTTTTTTCTTTTTGTTCCTCAGGCTTGACACCATCCTTTGTCCTATCTCCAAGTTTGCTGATTCTTTCTTCTGTCTGTTCAAATCTGCCATTGAATCTTCTAGTGAATTTTTCATTTAAGTTATTGGAATTTTTGGCTCCAGAATTTTTTGTTTGTTTCACTTTAGGTTTTCCAGCTCTTTATTTATCTTTCCATTTTTGCTCACATATTGTATTCTTGACTTCTCCATATCTTCTTTTAGTTTTTTGAGCATTTTAAAGCAGTTTTTTAAAAGTCTTTGGTATATCCCCTTCTTTTTCTGAGACAGTTTCTGGTGATTTCTTTCTTTAATCTGAATGGGCCATACCTTCCTGTTTCTCTGTATGACTTGTGATTTTTTGTTGTTGTTGTTGAATACTGGACATTTGAATCTAATAATGTGGTAACTCTGGGAATCAGATTCTGTCCCTTTCCCAGGGTCTGCTGCTTTTTGTTAAGGTTTTTGTTTATTGTTTTCTTGATTGTTATAGGCTGTCTCTGTGCTGACGATCAGCCTGAGATGTAAACTTAAGATCCTGTCAGGTCTTTTATGAGCCATTTCCTGGGCCTGCACTGTCATTTTATAATTCTCTGTATATGTAGTTTTGGAATATCGTAGTTTAATGTCTGGCTCCCCAAAGGGAAAAAGCTAAGAATGAAGGAGGTGGGTAAGGAGGCTAGCCCTTTAGGTCCCCTGGAAGTCACTTTAGCATGCAGGGAGCTTGTGACAAAGCAACAATAATCACTGCTTCTTTGTCTACACCTTTGGATTCCGATGTAGCAGAGGACAGATTCCCAATATTTGGAGGACAGGGTCCTTTTTGCCCACCCTAGCTCCTGGAAGCTATGTGCAAGCTGTTTCAGGAACATTGCTACCTGCCTTGTGGCTGGCATGGGGCATGAGTAGCTCCCATTGTGCTAAGAGCTAAAAGTGACTGAAATTAACCACAATTTTCCACCTAAATCTTCCTCTGGAAGTTGCAAGCCTTCAACAAACTCAGAGTTCCAAAGGACTTACATCAGACAAATTCTGCCAGTACAACTGTTGTCCAGGTGGGAGACAGATTCCTGATGCTCCTTATTCCACCATCTTCCCAGAATCCTCTCCCTTAATGTTGTAATTTCTTAAATCTTTTATAATGATTTTATATACAAAAAGATTATTAAAAACATTTAGAAATGTGGTGCCTGGATGGCTCATTTGGTTGGGTATCTAACTCTTGATTTCAGATAGATTGTGATCTTGGGGTCATGGGATCAAGCCCTGCATCAGTCTCCACACTTGGTGCAGAGTCTGCTTAAGATTCCTTCCCTCCGCACCTTCTCCCACTCACACTCTCTTTCCCTCTCTCTCTCAATCTCTCTAATAAATAAATAAATAAATAAATATTTTTAAAAAAAGCATCTAGAAATCACTTAACTTTAGATCTGTGTTCAGAACCTATGAAGAGTTATAAAGGCATTTTTACTATCCATACATGTATGTGGGTATGGATATGTGTATATGTGTGTGGGCCTGGGAATGATAACAAATGTGATTATTTAGGGCTCCCAGCTTAAATTCAGACAAGAAGGTAAATTAATCTAAAAAGTACAGACAGTTGACTTATTCCCTGCAACTATTATCTGTAAACCTGAAGGTGAATGATCTGTTATAAGAACCTGAGGCCCAGTTATCAGTTCAGCCCTACCTCATCATGTCACTTTAGGAATATATCAATATTCCTGCTCCTGATTAGGGAAAATTCCAGGGTTAGTTTTCTACGCTAAATGATCACAAAGCACTTTGGGACTCCCTATTCTCGGTCCAGTGTGTTTTTGAAGGAATCTGACGCTAGCTCTTTGTACCACAAATACTCACTCTTCCTCGTGGACACAGCCTCTACTAAGGGATCTTCAAGGAAGGAGGGAGACACACTGCTGCTGCTGGTTGACTTGTGTAGAGTTTCCTCCTGAGAAAGGTGGGGACAGAGAAATAGACTCCTAAGACATTAGTGCTTTCATGCTAATAAATTTTACTACTACAGATTTATTTCAGTGTGAAGCACCAAATTATGTCAAAGGTTCAAGGCAACTAGAAGACATAGAAGGTATCTAAAATTAGACAAGCCTGGGTTTGTGTTCTGGATTTGTCCCTCATTAGATCGATGTGATACAACAAGTTTCTCATCTTTCATCATTTGGTGTTTAATACCATCTTTACACTGTATTATTGGATCAGATGAGAAAATATGCTCAAAAATGCTTAACACATTACCAGGCACATAGTAAATGGTGGTTATTATCATTATTAGAGAAATATTTAACACATTTATAAAAGTAATAGATTGGTAAACTGCATGAAGGTAGATGCTATGGGCCTCATTCATTGTTGTCAGCAACAAACCTACTGTTAGTAAGTGATGAATAAATATTAATATTTGTTGAATAGATGAAAATAAACATTTCATAAGATATTGTATGAATCTAGAAAAATGTCTACATTATGCAAAATAAATTTTAAATTTCTATTACCAATCAGATGAGACCGTAATTTGTTTCAGATTATACCCAGATGAACTACACTATTTACTCAAGAAAAATTTATTATCTACCATGTGATTGAGGATATACATGAACCACATAAAAACGTATGTCCATAATATCTACAGAAAATTGCTAAATATTTTTAAAAGTGGAAGAAAGAAAATTATTTTAAGATATTCGCCTATGACTATGTGAGAGAAATCATGAAAATTCTCTCTGACCTACTTATTTAAGGCGACTTTGAGAACTAACTTAGCCATTCACAAAAAATGGCCTTATCTAAAACCTACTGCTAAAAGCACTGGTTTCACGCAAGCTACCATACAAAGGATCTGGTCAAAGGACAGGAGATGAAAAAAGGGTGTAAACCACACAGTTCCAACAAAGAAGGTCTGAACAGTGACCTCCCCACTCCTGGTACATACTATGAAGAATAAATCAAGCAATGTAACCAAAGCCCCAACCCCGAACGCGGTGTAGAGGTCACACAAATCTCCAGAAGAGATAGTGCGCAACTAGAACGCCCTCCTTCTGCCTATGGAAGGCCGAAAGGAAATAAAAGCCAAAAGTATCTCTTAGGAAAAGAAAAAGGAGCCATACACAGTAGTCCCAAAAAATTATGAGGTGGGTGCCACCTTGATTTTAACAGCAGAAACCACCACACACCACCTCACATACCTCAGCCCACCTTCCCCAGAAACATTTTTAAAGCCCAATTTTACAGAATTCTGAGCATGTCTACATGTTCCACACCATTCCTCTCTACTGTTCTGACTTGCTCCCACTGTGAACAACGAAGAGCCCATCCTGGGGCAGCCGGGTGACTGCAAGTTAGTTAGTAAGAGACAGAGAAGTGGTGAGGACACTGGCACGGTGCAAGGCCTTTGGGATTTGCTCCCAGAAGCAGCTGGGGGTCCTCTGCCCCTGCATGCCCACCACAGGCAGCTGCACCCAACTTCTCACTACTTGAAAACTAGTCTTCGTTAGGCTCAGTTCCTGGCCCAGGGGAATCACAAAGACGTTCAGAAGGTACCAGGGAACTTGGGAGGTCAGATCTCCTCAGAGAGAAGTCAGTGGATATGGACTCTTACTCTGCTTGCCCCGTCACGTCCATTCCCTCGACTAAACACTTTTGGCCTGGCTGGGGGATCCTGATGGTCTCTGATCTCTCAAACGACTGCCAGGCCTGCTCTCTGAAACTTGCTTGTTTGTATTGTCTGATCCAGTTACTAGTCTCTGACACTCACTAAACTAGGCCTTTTCTAGTTCTACATCCTGACCAGTGACTCTTAACCAGGTCCTTGTTGGAACAAGGTCACTTCCGGAACTCCTACTGCTCCTTCACTGCCGCTTTGTTCCAAGGGTGGTACTGAAGGCTGCCAGACCAGCATCGTCTCAGAAACCAGTCTGGGTGATTAAAGAATAATTCCTTAATTCTAACTTGGATGAATATGAAGTGGATGGAGCCAGCAACCACGACAACAAACAGAAGCCGGGAGGCTGGCTGTGTGTGTTTATTGTGTCTGGCAGGCCCTGAGGGAAGAGGGAGGCAAGGATGTAATTTCATTTTACACAGTGGAGATACACAATACTGATGCTGTAGACAAAGGGCTGGAGAGAGACTTGGGAAGCACCAGCACCCTGAGAGTTTCTGGAAAACAGACAGGACGTGCGAGATCTTCCTCCAAAGGGCAGCAGGGGAAAGATGAAATCTGGAGAAGCCTAGCAGAGTTTTCTTTTGCAGACACGTCCATTGGTATTTCTATTACCAAAAGAACAAGCTTCACTATGGGTAGGTGTGAGTGTGAGAGAGAGAAGAATCCATGGAAAAATATTTTTCTTTTTCCTTCCCCAAAACAAAGGGAATATCCTAAAGATTATACGTTTGCATTTTTTAAATTTATTTTTAGTACCGTAATCTAAGACCATACAAATATTTCTGAACTTATTCTATCAACTATGACCACTGTACTGGTCTTTCCTGAAAAATAGTAAGTAACCCACTGTTTCATTTCCTGCTAAACAAATGAATTTCAATCCCACCTTTATTGATTGAAAGATGGGAAGAGATTAAGCAACAACCAAGGACACATGGCTAGTAAACGAGGTCAGAGAGGGCTTGCACTCTGAACATGGAGTTAAGAGGTGTGAACCAGGTGGTCATGGGACCCACCTCGGAGTCAGAGCTGTCCAGCTCAGCCAGGGTTGGGGCTTTGAGGAGTTTCTTCCGCTGCAAAGGCATGTGCTGTGCCGCACTCAACCCATTTTCTTTCGTTTGTGATGTTAAACCTCCATTCACCATCGATGATTCCACAGCATTCTTTGGAGATTCAGGGGTAATTACATCTGGTAAAAGAAAGGCAAAAGTTTACCTTTTCTCAAGCTAAGAAAGGTAATCAGTAGACCAAATGCACTTTCCTTTTTTTTTTTTTTTTTTCAAATGCACTTTCCTAAGTACCTGCACTTGGGAGCACAAACCACACAAGCCAGGTGACATGGCATTTCCATGTCACACAAATATAACACAGAGGCTTGATATAATAATGCCTAGGTATATAAAACATTTTTGTTAGATATTAACTGCCAGGTTAAAGAGAACATTTACATGAATACTAGATTCACATTTATACACTAGAATTTAGAGCTGGAAGGAATCCAGATAACTGACTATAACTTCTTAATCTTGCAGAGACCCAGAGAGGCTAGTTTCACTTTATAGTCTCCAAAGAGCTAGTGACGGATGGACCAAAGTGGTGGCATGCGCAAAGCCATAGCAGGTATATGACTTTAAGATTTGAGAATGGTCTAATTTAAAAATCAAAATTGTGAATAATCTATAGTTATAAAAACATGAACACAAAGAACCTGGGATACGTTTGCTTTGATAAAGCTGATTTAGATGATCCAGAACTCAGATCTGGGTGCGAAGGCAATACAAGAGATCAAAGAAATGTGGCAGCAGAGTACAGAGTATGCAGAGCCCAGAGCCCAGAGTACGCAATGTATGAGTACAGAGCATGGGGTCTATAGAATATGTCATACAGCACAGAGTATAGAGAGTATAGTGCACAAGGTACACAGAGCACACAGGACAGACTACGGAATATACAGGATATAGCATACAGTACAGAGTATAGGTCAGAGTATATTTTTTGTAAGTGAAAGAATTTATTTTGAATATGCATATTATTCATTCAATTTAATTTTTCATAGTGCATAGCTATGTATGGAAGTTTACAGGGAGAAATAAACATTAGAAATACCTAAGGACGGAAGTATACAGGCAAAGAAGACACTCAATACATACTCGTGAACAGGCTTAGAAGCATCACAGGACAGCATCCATTAGGAAAGAATGACAGCCATGCAAAAAATCTATCCAAACCACGGGAGGCCAATGCAATCAGTATAAGTTATAGCTTCTTGTACAGGACAAAAGTATCCATGTTCTTTGGATTGAAAACATAATATAAATAAATATGGCTTGGTTTTTATGTCCAAGTCACAAATCATCTATAGAAGTAATAAGTGCGGATGCTGCATGTGATAAGAAAACATTAAAGGCCATAGTATATAATCTAGAGTATGTAGTACAGAGGGGAGTACAGAGATACAGTAGTACAGGGAGTACACAGAGCACAGTGTATACTGTATAGAATACAGACTAGAGACTAGAGCACAGAGGATAGAGTACAGATCACAGAACACACAGAGTGTGTACAGTAAGCGGTATAGAGTATACACAGAATGCAGTATATAGTGGGCACAGAGTACAGGGCATAGAGTATACAGAACAGTGTACAGACTACATATAGAGTACAGAGTACAGAATATATAGTACAGAGTACAGACTAGAGAGTTCAAAGCATAGAGTACAGAATACAGAAGAAGAGTATTGAGTACATAGTACAGGGAACAGGTTATAGAGTTTAGAGCACACAGCACAGAATAGAAAGTACGGAGTATATAGAGTACAGAGTATACCTTACTATAATGTAAGATGCAGATGATTTGGGTTCAAAGTCTAGCTCTGCTGCTACCTGTCTGACCATGAGCAAACTGCCTAACCTCTTGTTTCATCATCTGTAAAATGGGCCTAACGACAGACATGGGCTCCTTTTGAAGATGAAATGAACAAGTGCATATAAAATACTTACTCAATACTGTGTGTACTAAAGGTAACACACAATAAACGTTGGCAATTACGGACACTGATTTTTACCTCCATTTGTATGTAAATCGAGGCTCAGGGAGACTCAGCCAGTCACCCAGCTAGCATGTGGTGCAGCTGATACTTGATTCTTTGTTAGTATTGATCCTAAAGGCCACCTTTTTGCCCTTGTATCCTGTACTCACTCTTTCAATGCAAGTGGAACCAATTTTCTTCAGTATTTCAAATGATGTGTCAAACACAAAGTTTAAAACTAACAAATTAGAGCAATTAAAAGCGAAAAAAATAAAAGTAAAAAAAAAGTAGTCACTGCATAATTTAATTTACAGAACAACAACATGAAACTGATCTTTGCACATGGAACAGTCTGTGAAACTCCTGTGGTTGAAAGTAAAGGGTACACTAAGCATGAAAGTGAAATAAGACAGGATGGAGGGAAGGAAAGCACTGTAACTGCAGTTACTGTAAAATATAGCAATTTCCCTCCCAACATACAATTTTTATACGCTTGCAGTGTAAGCGGTGGGTTTCCAGGAAACATTCAGTGAATAAGCATGTTCTAGTATAGCCTTACTTGACATTATTAAAATAACCATGTAAATTATTATAAATGATATTCATCTAGTTTAATATTTATACTTTTTGCTATTTTTAGAGATCAAGAAGGTCAGAGCACATGCCCCTGTGAATGAGAAGAAAGGGTCTGAGTAAGCAAGGAAGGAGGGAGGAAAGGAAGAAAAGGAAGACGGGCAGATCTGTCAATCATTTATTTAACACAGAAATTTTCATAAAAAATTTGACAAGACGTGTTACTTTTCTTATTACCCTTCCAGATGTTAAGCAGCTATAACAAAAACATAACTGGGGGAGAGGCTGTGCTGAGGGGGACTAAAGGGCAAAAGCAGCAAGTTTTTACACAAATTTAAAGGTTAAAAGCTTTAAATAAATCTTTTTTAGGGGGGTATAGAGAGCAGTAGGCTGACACACTTCACAGAATAATTGAGAAGTTCTCCAGAAAGCAAAGAAGGAAAAGATTAGGCTAACTGATTAATTTCTATTCAAGAAAAAAGGTAGTGTTCAAATACAGTATTGAAGCATATTTTAAAAGATCTTATTCTATAGTTATCTTATTTTATACACTTCCTATAGAATTGCTCATGTGTTGTAGGTGTTAGGCTTTCAAGAGAAAGCATACAGTTAAAACACACACATCTTTGTCTCCTCTTAGCTGCCCAGATTCCAGTCCAGTTGTCCACACTGCAGGTACCACAAGAAGGGAAACCATCGGCTTTCCGAGGTGGGTCTCACGTTTCCATTCCTCCAAGAGCTTCCCTATGGCCGAGACCACTAGTGGTGCATGGAGGAATACTGAAAGTTTTAATGGTTATATATTTAATGCTTCAGAAAAAATTATATCAGATGTGTGGCTTTATGGATGTTTTTCCTTAAGAAAATTTTTAAATAAAAGGTCATTGATAGTATATTAATATAATTTAAATAATGCTGGAGGTACTTAAAGCCTGGCAAAAATCTGACCTAAAGTTTAGGGAATACTGCTGAGTGACTGGGGCTGTTGTGAGTTCATTTCATTCTCAATGCAGGAGATCTGAGAAATGACCCAATAGCTCTCTACTTGTCCGAACACTACTATGAAGTTGATAATTGTGTTTGAGCTCATTGACTGAAACTGAACTCTTTGACTGAAATAATAACCTTGTACTGAATTCAAAGCTTTGAGATAAATCGCGTTGATAAAAAAATTATGTAACAGGTTTCAGGATGATCTCCACATTTAAGACTAAATACTGTGTGTGATTTTACCTCATACTATATATTTGTAAAAGACTCAGTGGAACATATCTTTAAGAGAAATTTTTAAGTACTTTGATTACTAATAACTTTCTGTTCCAATGAAGAAATCCTTATTATTACTTCAATGTATCAAGTGAAAAAACCAAGGATTTGACCAAGACTTTATACTTCTATATAAGATGGAATGTCTTGAGAAAAAACTGGTGATATTTATAAATAAGCAAAAACATTTAAGATGCTAGATATGGCTTCAGAAGTCACATACCTCAGGTTCAATCTAAAATGCATAACCATGATATTAAATACTTTTTGTAATATCTTTATATATGTTAGATTCACCCAACTGCTTGGAGGAAATATGACTGTGATAGAGATTACATATTTATTGTTTGCACTGCAAAAATAAATTATACTTACCTTAAAGTTGAATGGATTGTTAAGATTTTCCACTAGCATTAATATTTCTAAGACATACTTAAGCAGCAGAATATACTTCATTATGTCTTATTCTATATTTAAGTTCAGAGGCATTATCTATACTACACATTTAAATACTTGCTCCTTAGTGTGTTAATTTCCCAACTTCGAGAAGAACTGTATTCCAATCTTTTTATTTAGGTTAAAAGGATGGATTAATTTTTTCCATTTATTATTTGGGATATTTTAATTGATTAGTAAAAATACAACAATGAAAACATAAAAATAGCTAGCACAAGAAATTGAGAATGAAGCATGTGGAAATCATGAAGTGCACTGAAAGTAGCAAACGAAAAGCAGTTGAAAGCCAATACAATTTTTTGCTACTCTTCTATATCAGGGAGGTTAGGAGCTTTCCTCGCAAATGAGAAGCCACCATATAACTTATAATGCACTTATATATAACGTGTGTGCGGGCATGCAAACTGTCCAGAGCAGCCACCTGCACTTAATTTATGTTAGACAACAGTCAATGTGTTTAGATAGCCAGCCACTTCCCTTGTAGTCCAACTGATGGAAACATCTCCAGAAAAAGACACAGTTTTTAAAATATACACTGCCAACCTCTGGAGAGTATCAGTAACAAATATGTACCAAAACATTTCTGAGTTTATTTTCCAGAACATTTTGGTAAGGTTTTTCTTTTTCTTTTTTTACAACATTTACTCTGCAAATGGTTGTAAAATAAAAATTTTCAAATGGATAAAGAAAATAGAAAAAGCTCTTCAGTGGTCAGTCAAAAGTAGTAAGTGAAGATTGTAAAATATTTATCTGAGTTTTTTAAAAGCACAAGTGCCAGTGATACCTGAGACCTGCAAATATAAACAGAAATTTAAAAACAGTTGGGAACTAGTTAGCAATGGGAAGGTGCTCAGTAAATTTTCATAAACAGAATAGGATACAAGAACTATTTGGCTCTTTAAATACGAATTTGTATATAAGCTATGACAAAAATTTCAGGGCATATGAAAGAAAACTGGAAGAAAATATTAGTGTCAACATTTTATCTCATTTTACATTCAAAACAACAATTTCCAGGGGCACCTGGGTGGCTCAGTTGGAGTCTGCCTTTGGCTCAGATCAGGATCCTAGCATCCTGGGATCGAGCCCCATATAGAGCCCCACATCTGGCTCCCTGCTCAGCCAGAAGCCTGCTTTTACCTCTACCTCTGCCCCGCCCCTGCTCATGCTTGCACTTTCTCTCAAATAAATAAAATCTTAAAAAAAAACAAAAACAAAAACCCAGCTTCCAAAATGAAAAATTCTAACTTGCAGAATATTTTATTTGAATTAAGTTGGCTTTGAAAATTCACTCATATATAAAAGCTCCATTTAAAAAGAGACTGATATTAGAGATCAAATTTAGTCATTAATGGTTATGTTTCACTATTAATCGCTGTCCATTTAACAGCAGGGATCTAAACTTGTACTATAAACCCAGAACACACTAATTATACAGTTGATCCTTGAACAAGGCCAGACAGGAGTTAGGGATACAGACTTCCACCCCAGTCAAAAATCTGCAAATAACTTTTGACTCTCCAAAAACTTAACTACTAATTAAGCCTACTGTTGACTGGAAACTCTACTGATAATATAAACATCCAACTGATGCATATTTTGTATGTTATATGTATCATATGTGTGTGTGTGTGTGTGTATTCTGTAATCTTAAAATAAAGCTAGAGAAAAAATTTTTTAGAGAAAAGAAAATATTAAGAAACTCATAAGGAAGAGAAAATGCATTCACAGTCCTCTAGGCACATTTACTGAAAAAAATCTGTGTAGGCAGGTGAGGCCAGGCTGGAGGCAGCCGTGGGCCTGGTACCATGATGAATGTGATATTTTGCAGCCTGGGGGCCTTGGAAGAGTCAGCTGCCTGGTGGGCAGGCAGCCACAATGGCCTGGGTATGCAGTACAGCTGCCCCATTGGCCTGCAAGGGCGGCCACCCATGACTGGGAGGGATGGAGTCCATGGTTGGTAGGGGTGGCCCCAGGCCGGCAGCAGCCCGCACAGCCCCTGAGCTCCGCGTGTGGAGGACTAGGGAGCAGGGGTGATGGGCGTGTGGGCTCCCTGTGCAGCACCATCCTGCTCTCTGGGACATGCCTTGCTTCAGCTCAGCATCCTGTCCACCAGCCCTGGGTGTAGACCACCCTGTCGGCAACAGGGGTCAACCTGCAGTGCTTTTCAGTCTTGGGTCCCTGGGAGCTGCTGACAACTTCAACAGGCCTCCCTGGGCCGTCATGGGTCCTCGGAGGGCAGCAGGTTAGTTGCCTTCCATTTAGTCTGATGAAGACTGGGGTGGACAGTTGTAAATAAATGTGTAGCTTTTGCCGTCAACTCTTAAATTAAAAAAAATTCCTATAAGTGGACCTGAGCAGTTCAAATCCATGTTGTTCAGGGTCAACTGTATTTTACAACCAAAGCCATTAGAACATATCTGTATTTTTATACTCTCAAATAGCGCTCAGAAGCATTCACGACCAGGCTCTATCCAGAGGGAGCGCTGGGACACCAAAGACAGCTCCTGCCTACCAACTGAGGAACGGTGATCCTCAGAAGCAGCTGACAGCTTTGACTCTAATTACTTAAATATCTGAATGCTTAAGAGATTAAGTGTCAAAACTTTGTTTCTTGAAATTTGTTTCTATTCTCTTAAGGCAAAGCTCTGTTTTAGATTTTGACATCACTGCTTTAGAAGAGTGTGGGTGAGGGAGTGCCTGGGTGGCTCAGTAGGTTAAACATCTGGCTTCAGCTCAGGTCATGATCCCAGCGTCCTGGGATGGAGTCCTGCACTGGGCTCCCTGATCAGTCGGGAGTTTGCTTCTCCCTCTGCCCCATCCCCTGCTTGTGATTTCTCTCTCTCTCAAATAAATAAATAAAATCTTAAAAAAAAAAGGTGGGGGGAAGAAGAAGAAGAGTGTGGGTGAGAAACAGTGATGGTAAGGATGGGCGGTCAAATTCCATAACCACAGGGATGGCATAATGATTCTTCTATAATCCCTCCTAGGCAACAGATTTATTATTGTTTTAATTTTTTTAAGCACATGGTTTTCAAATAAGCAGAATGTTTTATCTTACTGACCACAGCTTAGAAGAAGCCTTTCAATTTTCTTCTTTGACATGTTTGGACAAGCAGATGAATGAAATGTTTTCACAGAAACCACAAAACCCATGTCAAGTGTGAAAGAGCTTTTTTTTTTTTTTTTTTTTTACCTGACAAGTCAAAACTGTAAGACATGCTAAGTGGCCGCATTGCTGAAAAAAGAAAACAAACAATAAAAAGAAAATAATTCAGCTATTAGGAATATATAGGGAGGACAAAAAAGGGAGGAGGATTCAAGAAGACCGTAATGGCACATTTCAGACTTTAAGGCAGAAGGTAGAGAATAAAAATTGGGAACACAACAAAACCATGAATCTTAGTTTCAATTATATCACTAAGACTTGAAATGGAGTAACAATAAAAGAAAAAAAATAACAACTTTTTAAAGAACTTGTTAAGCATGACAGCATGATACAGATACAAAACATTTTAAAGAAACATAATACAGGATTTTGGCTTAAATATAACATGACTTTAGGGTACAAAATTTTTTAAATTTAAGAATAAATGTGTTCTTAAGTAATTTATTTCAGGATGAAAATCTGACCAAAATCTCTGCCCAAGGTGAAATACTTGATAAAAAATCTCCTTTGGAACTAGTTTCACAATGTATCACTATACTGCCAATTGCAGGCAATGCAACCTAGCAGCTGCAGAGAGGCCCCAGGAGCCAGAATGTCCGAGTTTGAATCTCAGCTCTGCCACTTACTAGCAGTGTGATTCTGGGAAAGTTACTTAACCTCTCTATGCTTCAGTTACTTAATCTGTAAAATGGGAAGAATGGTATTTATCTCATGAGATTGTTAATGAAGATTAAATGACCCTACCAAAAAAAGGTGCTTGCACATAGCAAACACTGCTTCACACATAGTAGAAGTTCAATAAATATGGTTTCTTAAAAACAAACTTACTTATTTCCTATTGAAAAAATTAGTCCTAAAATTTTTATTACATATGCTTAAAACCACTGAATTGTATAGTTTATATGGGTGAATTTTATGGTAGATAAATTATGCCCCAAAAAAGGTATTTTTGAAAAAGCTTACTACAAAGATTTGATTAATTTGGGTATTCATGACAGTGAAGTTAACTATTTTTGCTGCAGCCCAAAATTCTTTTTTTTTTAAATGAGGAAAATTTTAATACATTTTTGAAAAACAGAAAAGTAGACTTGAACAAAAGAAAAGACATATCCTGTTATAGGATAAGATTAGCCAAATTCATAAACTTTGGATGGCAATTCTCCAACTTCATTTTATTAATGCAAATGTGATCCCAATTTTATTATTAATTAATTTTATTAACATATGATATATTATTTGCCCCAGGGCAGCCCAAAAGTTTTATCAGTGCCATCTATTCTATGACCTGGGCTGAGGTAGGACAGGCACCTTTACGATCAGGAGATGACAGAACCTCAGATACAGTGGGGATGGAAGTATAGGCATAATGGACAGAATGTCTCCCCAGTTCATGTCTTCCAGGTAGACTGCCTGTAGAGTTCTAACACCTAAATTTAATAGACTGTAAGTACTCTCAATACGTTTTTTTGGCAGATGTTTTTAAAGAAATAATTTATACTTAAAATCCAAAATCCCAACACACTATTAAAAAAAAATGATGTGAAGGTAAAGCATTGGGTTAGATCCCAACTACAACTAGGCAAGATGTTGGAATCATAGGTAGCTGTTTTTAAAAGCACTTATGTCAACAAAGGAGATGTGTGTCTTAAAGGGGGCAAATAAAGCAATTATTTGTTGACAATCATTGTTCGATGACCAAGAAATAATATTTTAAGTATTTCATTCTAGTAAGTAAATTAGGATGTAACCTTTAAATAAGCATCTTACTGTTTTAGTTATCTACAGAAAAGTAGTTAGGAATTTTATACTGATGAGAATAATCCTCCACTTACTGCTTTAAAAAAACCCCTACATTTCTTGTAGAAATACTTTTCTAGATATGTCTCCTCAGGTAAGGGACATAAAAGCAAAAACAAGCTAATGGGACTACACCAAAATAAAAAGCTTTTGCACAGTGAAGGAAACCATCAATGAAACTAAAAGGCAACCTACTGAATGGGAGAAGGTATTTGCAAATGATATAACAGATAAGGGGTTAATACCCAAAATATATAAAAAACTTAAGTAACTCAACACCAAAACCCCCAAATAATACAATTAAAAATGGGCAGAGTTTATGAATAGACATTTCTCCAAAGAAGACATCCAGATGGCCAACAGACACATGAAAAGATGCTTACCATCACTCATTATCAGGGAAATGCAAATCAAACCCACAATGAGATATCACTTCACACCTGTCAGAATGGCTAAAATAAAAATATAAGAAACAACAAGTGTTGGCAAGGATGTGGAGAAAAAAGAACACTTGTGCACTGGTGGTGGGAATGTAAACTGTTGCAGCTACTATAGAAAACTGTATGCAGGTTCCTCAAAAAATTAAAAATAGAATTACCATATGATCCAGTAATTCTACTACTGGATATTTATCCAAAGAAAATGAAAACATTAATTTGAAAAGATATATGCTCCTCTATGTTTACTGCAGCATTATTTACAATTGCCAAAAGATGGAAGTAGCCCAAGCGTCCATCAACTGATGAATGGATAAAGAAGATGTGGAATGGATAAAGAAGAAGAAAAGAAGATGTGTGTGTTTGTGTATATACAGCCACACAATGGAATATTGTTCAGCCATAAAAAAGAATGAAATCTTACCATTTGCAACAACATGGATGGATTTAAAGGATATGATGTTAAGTGAAATATGTCGGTTAGAGAAAGACAAATACCGTATTTGGAATTTAAGAAACTAAACAAACAAAGGAAAAAGAGACAAAGAAAAAAGATCCTGGTGGTTACCAGAGGGCAGGTGGGTGAGGGGATGGGTAAAATAGGTGAAGGGGACAAAGAGAACATTTAACCTAATGAGCACTGAGAAATGTATAAAACTGCTGAATCATTATATGTACACCTGAAACTAATATAACAGTGTAGGTTAACTCTACTTGAATTAAAAAAACCTACCTATTTAAAAAATTCTGCATTTCTGTAAAAGGCATCCAAATCAGCAAAGAAGTCAAACTCTCACTCATCACAGATGACATGATACTCTATGTGGAAAACCCAAAAGACTCCACCCCAAAATTGCTAGAACTCATACAGGAATTCAGCAAAGTCACAGGATATAAAATCAATGCACAGACATCAGTTGCATTCCTATACACTAACAATGAGAGAGAAGAAAGAAAAATAAAGGATCCCATTTACAAGTGCACCAAAACCCATAAGATACCTAGGAATAAATGCTCATGGATTGGAAGAACAAATATTGTTAAAATGTCTATTCTGCCTACAGCAATCTATACATTCAGTGCAATCCCTATCAACTTTCTTCACAGAACTGGAACAAATAATCCTAAAATTTGTATGGAGCCAGAAAAGACCCTGAAGA
Organism: Enhydra lutris kenyoni; assembly: GCF_002288905.1. Classification (NCBI taxonomy): domain Eukaryota; kingdom Metazoa; phylum Chordata; class Mammalia; order Carnivora; family Mustelidae; genus Enhydra; species Enhydra lutris. Next base: position 5,393,218 of record NW_019154092.1, on the reverse strand, counting down.
GCCAATGGAATGTTGAAAAAGAAAACAAAGCTGTTGGCAGCACAATCCTGAAGTTCAAGCTTTATTATAAAGCTGTGATCATTAAGACAGCATGGTACTGGCACAGAAGCAGACACATAAATCAGTGGAACAGAATACAGAACTCAGAAATGGACACTCAACTCTATGGTCAACTCATCCTCAACAAAGCAGGAAAGAATGTCCAATGGAAAAGAGATGGTCTCTTCAACAAATGGTTTTGGGAAAACTGGACAGCCACATGCAGAAGAATGAAACTGGGCCATTTTCTTACACCACACACAAAAATAGACTAAAAATGGATGAAAGAGTTAAATGTGAGACAGGAATCCATCAAAATCCTTGAGAAGAACACAGGCAGCAACCTCTGTGACCTTGGCCTGCAACTTCTTGCTAGACACGTCTCCAAAGACAAGGGAAACAAAGACAAAAATGAACTATTGGGCCTTCATCAAGAGAAAAAGCTTTTGTACAGCAAAGGAAATAGTGGACAAAAACAAAAGACAACCAGTGGAATGGGAGAAGATATTTGCCAATGTGTAATCAGATAAAGGGCTAATATCTAAAACCTATAAAGAACTTATCAAACTCAACACCCAAAGAACAAATAGTCCAATCAGGCAGGGTGCCTGGGTGCCTCAGTTGGTTAAGTGCCTGCCTTCGGTTTGGGTCATGATCTCAGTGTCCCGCCTTGGGCTCCCTGCTCAGAGAGGAGTCTGCTTCTCCCTCTTCCTCTCCCCCTACCCCCTGCTCATCTCTCTCTATCAAATAGATAAAATCTTTTTTAAAAATCCAATCAGGAAATGGGCAGAAGACATGACAGACATTTCTCCAAAGAGGACATACAAATCAAATGGCCAACAGACACATGAAAAAGTGCTCAACATCGGCATCTGGGAAATACAAATCAAAACCACAATGAGATATCACTTCACACCAGTCAGAATGGCTAAAATTAACAAGTCAGGAAATGACAGAGGTTGGCAAGGATGTGGAGAAAGGGGAACCCTCCTACACTGTTGGTGGGAAAGCAAGCTGGTGCAGCCACTCTGGAAAACAGTATAGAGGTTCCTCAAAAAGTTGAAAACAGAGCTACCCTATGACCCAGCAATTGGACTACTAGGTATTTATCCCAAAGATACAAATGTAGTGATCTGAAGGGGGAACCTACACCCCAATGTTTATAGCAGAAATGCCCACAATAGCCAAATGATGGAAAGAGCCAGATGTCCACTGACAGATGAGGGGATAAAGATGTGAGATACACACACACACACACACACACACACACACACACACACACAAACACACACAATGGAATACTACTCCACCATAAAAAAAAAAAAGGAATCTTGCCTTTGCAACAATGTGGACAGAACTAGACAGTATTATGTTGAACGAAATAAGTCAATCAGAGAAAGACAATTATCATATCTCACTCATATGTGGAATTTAAGAAACAAAACAGAGGAACATAAGGGAAGGGAGGGAAAAAATAAAACAAGACGAAATCAGAGAGGGAGACAACCATAAGAGACTCTTAATTATAGGAAACAAACAGGGTTGCGGGAGGGGAGGGGTTTGGAGGGATGGAGTATCCAGGTGATGAACATTAAGGAGAGCATGTGATATAATGAGAGTGGGCATTATATAAGACAGATGAATCGCTGAACTCTACCTCTGAAACTAATAATACACTATATGTTAACAAAAAAAATTCATAGCAGAAACTTGAAGTTCAATGATCAAGATATTCTAGATGCAGAAATTATGTATTTCAAACAGAAAAGGGTTTCAAAATTTAACTAATATTCACTGAACAGGAGAAATAAGTGTTCTACCTCAAAATGCTGACTTTACAAAAGTGCTATAAAATTACTTTTTAATGTTTTTCTAAAGAAAAATCTAAACATTTATTAATTATAATTATTTATAATTAATTATTATTAAGACTTCTATGAAGGAATATTACAATTAACCCTTGCAGAAGTAAATATCTAGTTTCTTCTGTCCCTAATCTGATTGATCTGATCATAGTATTTATACATGCATTAGTGTGAGGTTTTCAAATAAATATCTGTGAATCATAAAAAAGTCCTGCATTTCTGAATTCAAATACTATTGACTCTAGATTTTCCTAATTATACACAGCAAATAAAAGATAAATATTCTCAAAGCACTTGCCACCCTTCTCTAATATCTTCTTATTCTGTTCTTCTCTGATATATGAATCTGTCTTTTGAAATACGCCTGACCACTGCATAAGAAAGGGATGCTCTTATTTCTTGGAAGATGAGGTTTGGATCTTTTCCAAGCTCTATGTGCCACAAAGAGGAGAGAAATCAAGCATAACAGGAATTAAGAAGTTTATGGAAAAGATGTTTTTTAAAGGTACAATTTATATTTAAAACCCCAAATCTCAATTCAGTATGAGATGTTAGGAAAAAGAAAATGATTGGACATGAACTGAGACTGATACACAAGAACAGCATTTTCAGACTTGACGGGGAAAAAAATGTGAAGTCTGTCAAGCAATAGAGAAATAAAACACAATTCAGCCATATATCAGGATACCCTATTTAATGACATGGGAAGATGTTCACATCGTACACAATGTTAAGTGAAAAGAACAGAATACTGTGCATACAGTTCTTGTCTCGGTTTCATACTGCACAAGTAGATTCACAGTGGATGGGTAACATTTCTTCTTTAAACATTGACACATTTCCCCAATTTCTATAGTGGGATTCTGCTCACAATTAATTACATGGAGGGGAAACGTTATAAAAATATTTAGGAAAACTTCTCCTCAAGTTCATTCTGCCAACCTCATCCTAGTCAAACTCCCTAAAGTGAAACTGTATAGTAAGAACCAATGTAGATCTGCAGAAATCAAGCCAAATCCCTTACTTTCCAGTAAGATTCAAGATCAGTTTGGATGCAGAATTGTAGAAGTAAGACTCTCACAGAATGAACAATCATTTTCTGTAACAGCTTAATTCTGATTATTGTGAAACACCATTTATAAGGTTAAAATAAAAAATAAAATAAAATAATAAGATATGCTCGCATCATAAATTTGATATTTAATTATTTTTTAAAAAATTTATTTAAGCGTGACAGAGAGAGAGAGACAGAGCATGCCAGCGTGCAAATGAGGGAAGGGGCAGAGGGACAGAATATCCAAGCAGACTCCCATGCTGAGCTCCGAGCCCGACATGGGGTTCCATCCTAGAAGCCATGAGATCGGGACCAAGAGTTGGTCACTTAACCGACTGAGCACCCAGGCATCTCTGATACTTAATTATTCTCTAGCGGGTTTCCTGTTATTTAGCATCTAGTTTGTTTAAAATGGAACAGAAGAATATGTATGTGACAAAGGCTTGCAATGACCCTTTCAAGCAATGAGGGTATCCCCTTGACACTTACAGGGACTGCCAGTCTATCCCTCAGATGGCCTCACTAATGCCTTCTGATTGGCTGCTGTTAATGGTCTTGCAGCATGAACATGCGTGACATTCTGGCGTCATTCTTCTGCAAGCATTTGCGGGCGGGCCTTATGCCTTGTTCATCTCTGCACCCCAGGAGATGACATGATTGTTTAATACAAAGTAAAGGTTCAAAAACTATTGGAAAAGTGAAGGAACTATAAGTTAACTATCATCCACATTGTATAAGAACATTATGCCTAGCTTGTTCTTTTCTCTATTCTCCCATCCAAGTGCTAACCAGGCCCGACTCTGCTTAGAGTCCAAGAACAGACAAGATCTGGCGTGTTCAGGTTGGTATGGCGGTAAACTCCTTTCTCTATTCTGTAGGTACTTTCACTGAAGCAGACAATCTTTCAGCCTAATCACTCTGTACTGTAAATCAGGAAGCTTATTTTTCTCATGGTAATATATTTATTTTGCCTCATGGTTTTGTTGAAATCTTTTCTTTTACCCCCATTGTTTCCTCTCAAGGTAACCAAATTTAAAAAATCCAGTCTTAAGCTAGCATCCCATAATATCGCTTCCTTATTTTTCCACAGTGTTCTTACTCTTTGAGGCTTTGTACTCTTTAGGAAACCAAGGAAAGCTATGGACCCTCTCTCCAGAAAAATGCACATACATAGAGTTTGTGAAATAAGCATACATTTTTTATATTTCTGGGGACTCACAGATTCTCATCAGGCCCATTCGAGGACTCTCAGGAGAAGAACTCTTGCCACACATGGCTTCTATGTTTTAGATCACTATTATACAAATGCTTATATGGATTTGTCACTTAGCAGGCTTTAAACATTATTTTTTCAAGATAACGCTTGCTGCCATAAAAATTAGACAGGGATAAACTGATACAACCGTTACTCACTCAGTAGATTTGTAACTGGAAGGTACATTAAATTACTTCAGGACCCATGGAATCACTTCTAAACAATGAACAGGACAGATGTGGGCCCTGCTGGCAAGAAGGTCTCAAGGTAAAAGAAGGGCTGAGAGTTTAACAAAAGGATACCAACATGACATTACTGAAGAGCTCGAGGCTGGAAGCAGGGACAGTGGTCAAAGCTGATGTGATAAACTAGACAAGAGAAGACGACAGACTGGTTTAGGATAGTGTTGGGCTAACAAAGGGGGAAAACTAACATGATCCAGAATCAGAAACATCAACAGGGATGGCTGTTAGATAGGAGTCAGAGATGATGCGGAGGTTCTGCCTTGAGCACACTAAGATGGGGAAACAGGAGAAGATGGTCTGGGAGAAAACAGATGGGTTCCCTGTCCTGCTGTAGGCCCTAGCTCATAGTCAGATGGATGAATGGGTGTGAGCTCAGCGAGATCGGTACACAGATGAGAGCTTTATTAGCCAGAACAAAAACTATGGAAAAGGGTATAGTTGCTCAGAGAGAGGTGAGCCCAGAATAGAAATCTGAAGGACCAAGCAGAGTCTAAAAGGGCAGGAAAGAGATCAGTGGAGAAAACAAGGAGAGTGTGGTTCCTCTACTGTTCAGATGTCACTATCATCTATTTTCCTAAAGGAAGTTTCTCTGAATTCTTTGGGCATCTTTAATCTTACAAATCGGTGGAGAATTGTATAAACAAAAATGTTTACAAACATTTTATAAGATGTTCTTTCTATAAATCAAAATCAATATGTGTTTATGGTACATATTAAAAACATTAAATAAATATAAAGGAAGCTTGGGAATAAGTTAGGTGGTTATCAGGTAACAATCGATGCTTTCCACATAATACTATATCTTTAAAACCATTAAGACAACAGAAACGTGAAGTAAAACTATTATATCATATTTCTAAAACATAATAGCTTTGTATACATATTAAAATTTATGAGGTATTTTGACCACAATCCTATTTAATTCTTACACAGAAGCCATAATTAAAGTACAGAGGAATTTTTATCTCCCTTCTGCCAATCAAGAAATCAACACTCAGAGAGGTAAAGGGGCTCTCCCAAAACCACAGTCTAGAGAATGGCAGAGCAATTCCTACTAGGCCATGATGCTCTCATGTAGTTTAATATCATATGGGAAAAGAATTTCCTAACTCTCTTGAGTTTCAAGTATAAGCTTCGAGTAAGTGTGTGTGTGAGAGAGGAACAAACACTGCTCTTAAACACTGCACCATTATGCCACTACTTTTCCCTGGGCTAGCTGGATAGAGACACTGCTCCAAGTGGCCGAGGCTAGACCAGCAGTGCAGTAAGCATCAGACTCACCTAATCTGCTGCGTCTAATCTCCTCTGGTGAGACGGGCCGCAGCTTTCTTTCTGCTTTGATTTCTTCTAAGATTCTTTCATGGAGGCTCCGTGGCCGTGGTGGAGTGGGTTTCAGTTTTCTGGCTGAGACCTTAGAGGGGAAAAAAAAGTCATGGCTATAGACTTCAGTAGTTGTCCTTAAATAATTCTTACTGAAGTCCATTCCTATAGTACAGTACTATGAAATTGTATTTCATTGATTGCAACACTGTTTGATAAAAGACTAAGCAATAGGGAGATTACTGGATCTCAAAGAAACTTAGTCATATGCGCTCAACCAATTGTAAGGAGTCCGTTTCGCTGAAGTTATAATTATGTTCACAACAGGCTACCAGGATAGGCAATCAACTGGAATGTAACCTATACTTATTACTATTACTGTTTTTAAAAGTAACATTTTTGAATAAATCATCACAACCCTCTTAGATTGCTATTATTATCTTCTTTCTATAGTTGAAGAAATAAAAGCTCAGAGAGGCTGATTAATTTACTCAGGGACATGTGGCTACTAAACTGCACCACAAGTCAGGTTGTTTTGAGTTAAAACATCCTAAAACAGCCTTGTATTGAATAATTTCAAGTATTTTTTCTGTGACTGAAGAATATAACTTACAGTTAGACTTCATCATTCTGAGAATAAAAGATTGGTGTAGAAACTACCTCGAGAGCTGAGTTCAAGAGACCACATCCTAGAGGAGAGCACATTGCTACAAGACCTCCAACCAAGGGGAACACTCAGATCACATACCGGATTTAAAGGGGGTCTTGATCTGATGAAGTCCAGGATGATTTCATGAGCACTTTTTTTTAACCGAGGGGGAATATCACCGTTGACCTGAAATGAGACAAAAAGTACAAGATTCATATGACTATAGGATTATCATTATAAGTTTCTGGGTACAGCTCTTACCTACTGGAAGTGTACTTTGGCTCTACCAAAGATGTGTTCTGAATCAATAAAATGGAGAATAAATAGCTGAGTGATTCAGAGCAAAAACAACCATGCAGAGCTGAAGAAAATACAAGTTCATAAAGTGAATCATTAGTTCTACCACTTGGGGGAAATGTATATTAGATGCATCCTTTCCTACAAAAAGTTTCTAAAATTATGAATATGAACGGAATAAATAATATTACACTTATTATTTTATAACTTATAAAGCCTTTTACTTCTTACTTTCATCCTTGTACAAAACCTAGGAAGGACTGGTGACACGAGTCATATATTGTAGATAAAACTCAGGCTCATGTCAAGGAGGGTATCTGCCTCATTCACAAAATTAGTAAGTTCAAGAGTTTTGGTAGAGCCCTCATCTGTCTCTGACTCCTGCTGTAACGTACTCTCTTTTTATAGCAATGTGTTAGAAATTTTTACAAGCAATTTAAGAAAACCTCAGAAATCCACAAAAATGACAATCTAAACTCACATTTTACCACCCCAGAAGGCACAGTTGTGACCATTTTGTCCCATTTATTTCCCAGTCTTAATGTGAAAAAAATAGAACCTGCTAGGTATTTTCTGTCATGCTCCTCATGAAAGATGGATGAAAAAATGTTAACAAGTTAATAAATTTTTAAAAATGACAAATACCTAATACTTCTTAAAATCCAGAAATTAGCATATTATTTTTATTAATGCACTGCCTGAAAAATCTCCTTTCCCCCTCTACTTGGGAGACCTACTCTTTGATTACCCCACAATATTCTAATAACTTTATATTAATTTTGTTGGAGAGAAGAAAAGGATAGTTTGGTTATTCCTCTTGCATTGACAGTTGACTTTATTTTGATAAGTTAGAAATGTTTATGCTTCACAACTTATTATTGGAAATGTCATTTAAATTTTAGAATTATTGTAAAATTCAATAAAGTCTTTTTCAAGTTTTTCTTAAAGATTTATTTATTTATTTGAGAGAAAGAGAGAGTAAGAGCATGGTGGGTGGGGGCAGAGAGAGAAGCAGACCCCCTAACTGAGCAAGGAGCCTCACGCAGAGCTTGATCCTAGAACCCTGAGATCATGACCTCAGCCGAAGGCAGACACTTAACCAAATGAGCCACCCAGGCACTCCTCAGGTATTTTTGTAAGACTGTAAGATTTCAGGGTGTGGGTGGTTTTTTTGTGTACTCATCAACCTTAAATACTACTTTAATTGCTCACAAGTCATTAATCAGTTGGTTATTCCTCACTGCAGCTCTATGAGTTTTGATTTTTTGTCCATGTTGCTATTTTGTGTCTGCTGACAAATAACATTAAATATATATTTTTAAAAAGGGTCTGAACTGTCACTCCCAAGCACAGTCTGCTCCCCAAATGCGACCCCCTCTATCTGAGTTCAGTGTGTGCGCCAACACTGCTGTGACCTACATCCACTCTCTTCTTCCCTGGGCCACACCTCCTACCCCTGAATGAAGCCAGGATGGCCCATGGAAAGATTTAGGAGGAAAAGTTGCTTGAACTGCTAGTACTTGGCTTAAGGAGGGCATGTCTGCTAGCAGCCGACCTGGAGGCCTAATGTGACACGACAACAACCCCCTACCTATGGATTTGGTAGTACAAAAGATTTTTTACAAAATCATTGTATGGAACAACTCTTGAACAGGATAATATATATCTTTCTAGCCATTTTTCACATGATTTTACTTCAATGTTTACTTTCCCTCACAATAGCAGTGTTTAGGGCACTGGTTTAAATAAGGCTAGGGTTGTAAATCCTGTTCCCCAAACAAGCACGTTAAGTTCAGTTTCCACACTGGCCAGAAACTATCCTGGATCCCAATTACAAAATGTGCGTCAGTGCTCATGAGGTAGATGGCAGAACAGTGTGGATGTGAGTCAGTGAAAGTCCTCACCAGGAGGAAAATGTAACTTTGTGCTAATACCATTGTGCTGCTGACTCAATGAAATTATTTTCCTATAAATACACAACACATACTGAAACAAGCTCTCTGAATTGCAATGATAAATGATTCCTGCGTGAACATAAATAGTGGAGCCACAAGTAAATAAGACATTTATACAACTCGATCCCATATCTGAGCCACAATGCCTTAACTTCTAAATAAAAGATGTCGTTTCTACATCTTCATTTTTAAAAGGTGAGTTATTTGAAGCTATCTGATGGGATTAAAGTATTTCACTCAGACATTTTGAAAAAAGCCAACCGAAATGTTTTACACGTCTATAACTTAATATCCTGAATAATATCCAGTATGGCTAAGCCACCAATTTCCAACATCAGCACAATGTACCCAAAACAGAGGATAACTATAGTATGGTTATGGAGTTTAAACCTGAGGATTAAATTAAAACATCTCAGCACAGTACTTCAGGTACAGATAGACCATCTTTGAAAAGTTTCTGTGTTTACTCTTTATAAAAATATTTGTTTTTAAAGAAATTAGAAAGTAGCATTATACTGATAAGAATAAAAATATTCTTTTAACACCCAGTTTTTGAAGATCAAATGAGTAGTTGAATTTGCACTCTCATTTATCAAGTACATTTATATAATAAAGGAATTAATAAGAATTTTAGCTTTTTAGATTGAAATCTTGCAAACTTCCCCGTATGAACTTGCTCACACTGGAACCTCCATCTGCCCAGCTCCTTGCACAGGGGCTTAGTATACTTACTTAAGTGAACTGCATGGATTTAACCAGAGAAAGACATGAAAGGAAAACAACAGTGGCTACCACGAAGCAGAAACATCTATCCATTTGTCTTCATTTCCTACCCACAAGCTCTAAGTTAAAAAACTGTATTATTTATATCTAAATAGATTAAATGGCAAGCAGATGCATCGCTGGTAATTATTACAAAGAACACATTTATAAATTGTGTTTATAATCACCTGTCATTCCGAAGCTCACAGAACCTTCAACAAATAAAAACCTTAAATAACTTGAGCCTTGAAAAAACTTTTTTCTTCTATTTTTGTCTTAAGTAAAGCAGAACCACTAATGATGACATAAGATCACAACTAAAACTGTACAAAGCCGATCTAAAGTTTACGGATTAATATTGGGCCCCAATCAGATTTCCTTTTTCCCTCAGCCTTACTGAGGTTGAATTGACAAAGAAAAATTATGCATATTTAAAGTGTATGGCATGATTATTTGATATGTGTATATGCATTGTGAAATGCTTGCCTCAACCAAGCTAATTAACACATCCAACACCTCACACAGTTACTGTTCTTTTTTTTTTTTTTTTTTTTGGTGGGGACACTTAAGATATATGCTCTTAGCATATTTCAAGTACACAATATAGTGTTATTAACTACAATCACCATGCTGTGTCCCTAGAACTTATTCATCTTATAACTGAAACATGTGACCTTTGACCAACATTTAACCAATATCTCTCCAGTTCCCCCATCCCTGAGCCCCTGGAAACCTACTGTCGTACTCTTAGCTTCCATGAGTTTGCCTTCCTAAAGTTCACCATACAAGCGAGGTCACACAGTATTTATCTTTGTGTGCCCAGCTTATTTCACCTAGCATGATGTCCTCCAGGTTCATCCATGTTGTTAAATGGCAGGATCTTCTTCCGTTTTAAGACTGAATACTATTCCACTGTAGATGCATACACATTTTCTTTATCCATTCATCTGTTGACATTTAACCTGTTTCCATAACTTGGCTGTTGTGAATAATGCCGTGACCCACATTGGAGTGCAGATATCTCTTTGAGACCCTGCTTTAATTTCCTTGAGATGAAGACCTAGTCTATGTCTAATATTTTAGCCTATCCTCTTCCCACGTTTCAGTAGTTACAGTACTAAAGTGGAAAACATACTCTATATCCAGTCTCCACCTCATTTGGGCTTTATTTTATAATCAGACTAGTCAGCAGTGTTTCTCTATGCTCTGAGCTTCTTAGAAAACTCAGTAAAAATCCTTTTCACTCTTTTCTTAAAATTTTATAGAAAACAGGTTGTCTCAACCATAAGAGACTCTTAATCTCACAAAACAAACTGAGGGTTGCTGGGGGGAGGGGGTTAGGGAGAGGGTGGTTGGATTATGGACATTGGGGAGGGTATGTGCTGTGGTGAGTGCTGTGACATGTGTAAGCCTGACAATTCACAGACCTGTACCCCTGGGGCTAATAATACATTATATGTTAATAAAAAATAAAAAATTAAATTTAAAAAATGTCCAAAAAAACCCCATAAAGGGCATTAAAAAAAAACAGGCTGTCTCACTTTTTAAAACAAGTACATGTATTACATGTATACTACACATATATATGTACATGTAAAATGCCCCAAATGCTATTGAGTTGATGGCAGAACTGAGATTCAAACATGTTACCCTATTTCCAGAGTCACTGCTCTTAAGCATCATATACATTGTCTAAAACACATTTAAAAAGATGTTTGATCTTACTCATAAAGAAATGGAAATTAAATGAGATCAGACCTGTAAAACTGGTAGATAAAAGTTCAAGAGTGTAAGACAGCATTAGTGAAGAATACAGAAAAGGCATTCCTACACACTTATAAAAGGAATGGTTTTTTTGAATTAAAAAAAATATACTAATGGAATCCTATGTAGGGTTTTTTTGGGTTTGACTTTTATTGCTCACCATTATGTCTCAGAGATTCAATTACACTGTGGCATGTAGGAGAAATTAATTTCCTTGCTCTTATTCTATTTATTTGTTCATAATTTACTTATTTCACCATTGGTAGACACTGGTTACCTCTACATTATGGTACTGCAAAAATGCTACTTAGTATATTCTTGTATAACTCTTCTGGAGCACAATGTACATACCTGTCCTATTTAAAGAAATCTCTGCCTACCTCAAGGTCGTAAAGGTGTTCTCCTGTGTTACCTTTTTGAAGTTCAATTGGTTTACAGTTGGAAGGTCACTGAAAGGATGTGACTACTGGCTGGACCTGGGCAACTGGAGGCTCCTTACCCCTACACCCTGTCCTTGGAATGTACATTCCATAACTTTTCCTGTACTAAGAGTTACTATTATGGGCCACACTTTTCTGTTTTTGTTGTTGTTTGTGTCTATAATGTTATGCTATAAACTACTTCTTAAAAGAATATATTGTAAGAACTCTGGATTGTGATCTCTCCTTGCAGGGGCTCGATATTGTTGTTTATTTGCTTAGTGACTTGTTTATACTAATTCTGTTAAGTCTACTTCCCCTGCCACATGTAGGTTCTAATATCTCTGCTCAGTATCTTTTTTTTTCTTTTTAAAATTCTTGTTTTTATTTTTAAGCTGGGCTTCCTAGGAGTTGCTGCTGGGTCAACAAAGTACTTAGCGATTAGCCAATGATAGGTCAGAAGTAGTACATAAACACAGTGATGCCAGTAAGGCTCCCTTCTTCTGTCATGGGAGTTAAACATCTGCCCAAATTTTACTTTCTGCACTCGCAAGACCTCTCTCTTTGGCCAGGGACAAACAGCTCACCTCTTCAGTCTCTCCCAAGTGGGCCCAGCACGAGCACAACCTTTGAGATGCCCAGGAATAAGTGGGATCTTACCTAACTTTGGCTGTCTTATTTCCTAGGTTACTTTCTTTTTCTTCAATTTCTGAATGGTCTCAGCCACTACTGAGGCCACAGTCTAGCCTCCTTAGTTCTCCCAACAGTCCTCAAGCTCTACTGTTTTTGACAATGGCTCTGGGTGTGGACTTACTGTTTTCAAATAAAGCCACGTTCTATCCTAGTCAGCTGGGCAGAACTTCTAAGACCTGGAGCAGGCACCAAATGGCACCAAATGGGATGGCAGGGGAGCCATTTCTGCCTAAAATGCCAGACTCCTGCTATTCTTCCTTATATTTTAACATTTCAAGTAACTGAAAGGATTCTTGCCATTAAGCACAGAAGCACTGAATCCTCAAGTTACTTTTTTCATAAGATGGCATCTATCTGTAAGTATCATGAAATGCTGCTACTCATCGCCGCCATAATCCAAAAACTATTTAGCCTTTTGTCAAAAGAAACCACCATCCAAAGATGAAACTACATGGTTAAAATCTGAATCTTCCTCTGTGCACATGTAAAAAAGAGCAGCCTGATAATGTGTGCATAACTGTGGAACTCAAACAATAAGTGTGATACACAGAAAGGAAAATATTGTAGTATTGAAGTCTACTTCTTTTAGAGAGCAGATGTAAATTTTGGGGGTAAATTTGCTTACTAAAGTATAATGTATATATGGTAAAGTGCAGAAATCTTACTTATATGAAAATGAACATAACCTACTGAACCACCATCTAGTTCAAAATATAGAAGCTCTCTGGTGCCCTCTCCATGTTGCTACCACACCCCCACCTGTGATAAACACTATTCTGACTTTGATCACCACAGATAAGCTTTGCTAGCTTTGAACCTGGCCCAAGTCACTCATTTATATTTACCTGCTCTGTACATAAAAACGTCTGAGTTTGCTGTTATATCCCAGGCTGAAGCCTGGAAAAACCAGAATACATTCATAATATACTAGGGAGATGTCAAAGAGAATCACATGCAACATTCTCAAATTCTCATAAAATACTCACAACTAAGAAACTTATTTCATTAGACTTGAGAGAGCTGGTCAAAAGGATCAAAAATCATTCCTTATATTTACAGTTAAGTCACATTTTTGCTATTCAACTTTTGTCCCAAATCCTTAAGGATAAAAATTATTTTTAGTATCCATGATAATAACATAAAAACATATAGTTTAAAATATTAAATCATGCTACAAATTATTTTTGTTGCCACCCACTACAGCCTCCCCTTTAGCAATGTTTTGGAAATTGAAAACATTAAAAAAAGCTTTATTTATTTATTTGAGAGAGAGAAAGAGAGCATGCACATGGGTGGGAGAGGAGTGGTGGAATGCATCCAACTTTTTGTTTTGGCTCAGGTCATGATCCTCAGGATCGATCATGGGATCAGGCCCTGTGTTGGTCTCCATGCTCAGCATGGAGTCTGATTGTCCCTTCCTGTCTCCCACCCAAAAAAGAATTAACCACAATCCTTCCCAAATTATTCCAAAAATTAGAAAAGGAGGTAATACTTTCTAATTTATTCTATGAGGCCAACATTACCCTCATATCAAGCCAGACAGGTATATTATAATACCATGGATTAAATCCATTTTGAATACAGATGCAAAACTCCTAACTCATAGTAAGCTGACTTTAGCATTATATTAAAAGGATTGTACATCATGACCAAGTTGGATTTATCCCATAAATGCAAGGATGGAAATATACACCATCTTAATGGTAATATAGCACATTAATGGAATGAACACACACGACTGTATTAATTGATGGCAGTAAAAGGATTTGACAAAATTCTCACACCCTCCCTATGATAAAAACACTCAAGAAAGTTGGAATAGAAAGAAACCTCCTCAGCATAAGTAATTTGTGAAAATCCATAGCTAATATTATACTCATTGATGAAAAACTGAACACTTTCTCCCTAACAGCAAAAAGAAGACATGGATGCCTGCTTTTTCCACTCAACACTGATATTTCTAGGCAGGATAATTAAAAGGCACCTAGATAGGGGGGAAAAAAGGCACCTAGATTGGAAAGGAAGAAGTGAAAGTATCTTTCTTCATAGATGACATGATCATATATATATAAAAAAATCCTAAAGAATCCAACAGGAAAACTATTAGTGCTAATAAACTCACCAAAGTTGCAGGTTATAGGAGCAACATACACTAATCAGTTGTATATGTATATATGTGTACATATAATATGTATATGTATGTATAATATATATACATTAGAAATGAATGATCCTGAAAAAATGAAGAGAACAAACCTATTCCTAGTAACATCAAAAAAGAATAAAATACTTAAGAATAAATTTAACCAATGAAGTATGAGACTTATAAACTTAAAACCATAAAACACTGCTGAAAGAAATAAAAGAAGACATAAATGAATGGAAATACATTCTATGTTTATAGATTAGAAGACAATATCATTAAGATGACACATAACCTAAATTGATCTAGAGATCCAATACAATTTCTATCAAATTCTTAATGGTATTTTTTGCAGAAGTTGAAAAATCTACTCTAAAACTGACATGGAATCTCAAGAACCCTAAATTACCAAAATAATCTTGAAAAAGAATAACAAAGTCGGCAGACTCACTTTTACATTTCAAAGCTTATCATAAAGCTACAATAATTAGCTATAATATATGTATTATATTATAATAACCCCACAAGGTGGGATGGCCGTAGGATAATCATAATAGATCAATGAAACAGAATTTGGGAGAAGTAAACTCCTGAATTCAACAGATTTATCACAATAGTCCCAAGACCATTAAATGGGGGTAAGAATAGTTTCTTCAACAAATGATGTTGGAACAAACAGGTATCAAAATGCAAAAGAATTATGTTTGACCTTTACCTCACACCATATACAAAAATTAACTTAAAATAGATCAAAGAGCTAAATGTATAAAAGTCTTAAAGAAAACTTTGGGGTAGATTTGGTAATGTATTTTTAGATACAACCTCAAAAGCCTAAGCAACGGGAGAGAAAGAACAGATAAATTTGGACTTACGCAAAAATTAAAACCTTTAGGCTTCGAAGCACACTATTAAGAGAGTTAAAAGACAACCTACAGAATGGTAGAAAATATTTGCAAATCTTATGTCTGTCAAGAGTTTAATGTCCAGAGTATACAAAGAATTTTTATAACTCAACAATACAAAGACAAACAATACAATTTAAAAATGGGCTCAGGGGGCGCCTGGGTAGCTCAGTGGGTTAAAGCCTCTGCCTTCAGCTCGGGTCATGATCCCAGGGTCCTGGGATAGAGCCCCACGTCAGGCTCTCTGCTCAGCGGGGAGCCTGCTTCCCTTCCTCTCTCTCTGCCTACTTGTGATCTCTGTCTTTCAAATAAATAAATAAAATCTTAAAAAAAAAATGCGTTCAGGATCTGAACTGACTTTTCTCCACAAAGATAGACAAATGGCCCACAAGCACATAAAAACACATATAACATCATTAGTCATTAAGGAAATGCAAATCAAAACCACAATGAGATTTCACCTCATACTCACTACAGTAGGTACAATTAAAAACAAAAATGGACAATAACAACTGTTGGCAAGAATACGGAGAAACTGAAACTCATACACTGCAGGTGGGAACATAAAATGGTGCAAGTGGTGTGGAAAGCAGTTTGTTGGTTCCACAATAAGTTAAACTTAAAATTGTTACATGATCGAATCATTCCACTCTTAGGTTATCTACCCCAAATAACTGAAAACAAGTATTCAAACAAAAACACATACATGATTGTTCACAGCAGCACTATTCACAATTGTGAAAAGGTGGAAAGAACCCAAATATTCATCATGTGATGAATGGATAAACAGATATGGTATCTGCACATAATAGAATGTTATTCCACTATAAGAACAGTACTCCTACATGCTACAATATGGATGAACCTAGAAAACGTACTAAATGAAAGAAGCCAGACACAAAAGGTTACATACTATATGATTCCATTTATATAAAATATCCAGAATAGGTAGAGCCATTGAGACAGAAAGTAGAATAGTAGTTGCCAGGGACTCAGGGGATGGAAGATTAGGAGTGATTGCTTCATGGCTACAGGATTTCTTTTGGGGGTGATGAAATTATTTTGGAATTACACAGAGACAGAGGTTGCACAACACTGTTGCCACTGAACTATAAATACACTTTAAAATAGGTAATTTAATGCGAATTTTACCTTAAAATGAATGAGAATGAAAGAAAGAATAAAAAGCCAGACTCTCTAAAAACCTTTCATTTAGCACAGAAGAATAACTATTTATGTTGATAAATACTTTCCAACTTGGATGCACAGTTCTTTGCCATTGTGTCTATGTATAATCAAAATTATTTTCCAAATGCATGATCTTAAGCCTCACCTAATATATAACAGCTGAGACCTGTTAAATCAGCATCTATAAGAGGAATCCATCCCATATAATTCTTTTTAAAAAAGATTTACATATTTGAGAGAGAGAGAGAGGGAGAGAAAGAGAGAGAATGAATGGGGGGAGGGGTAGAGGGAGAGGGAAAAGCCGACTCCCCACTGAGCAAGGAGCCCAAGGTGGGGCTCAATTCTAGGACCTTGGGATCATGACCTTAGCTGAAGGCAGATACCCAACAGACTGAGCTACTCAGAAGCCCCTATCCCATTAATTCTTAGTATCAGATAAGTTTAACTACTTTTTAGCACAATTATTTTTTCTGATGAAAAATAAAATGATTTAGCTATATGTGGTGACAGGTAGAAGACTTTAGTTAGAAATGTTAATCTATTAAGCAGAAGCAACATTTACTTATTTTATTTTAATTTTTTATTAAAAGATTTTATTTATTTGACAGAGAGAGGGAGAGATCACAAGTAGGCAGAGAGGCAGGCTGGGGTGGGGAGCAGGATCCCTGCTGAGCAGAGAGCCCGATGCGGGGCTTGATCCCAGGAACCTGGGATCATGACCTGAGCTAAAGGCAGAGGCTGAACCCACTGAGCCACCCAGGCATCCCAACATTTACTTATTTTAATCAATAGTATGAATTTCTGAATAATTTCTTCAGGATAAGGAAGAAAATCACCTGTGATTACTGTTAAGTGTCCCCACTCAAGATTAAGTTCAGATGGGTAGACATTTTTTTAAAAAGACAGCATTGCCAAGTATTGGCAACAGAAATTATCTTGCATTGTTAGTAAAAGTATAAATTGGAAAAAAAACAACCAACCAAACAAACAAAGTATAAATTGGTACAGTTCTTCTGGAGAAGAGTTTGGCAACATGTATTAAAATTTAAAATGTGCATAATTCTTGATGTATTCATCTCACCAACAGAAATTGAAACCAAGGAGATAATTAGATGAGATGTCTGTATGAGGATCAGAAAACTAATTAAAACAATGAAAACTGGACACAATCTAAATGTCTATTAACAGAGTCTCGGGTAAATAATTCACAGTGCACTAGGAAATACTGTGAAGTTATTTAAAAAAGAAATCATTGACATTCATTCTTCACAGGAATTACAGAGTGAAAAGGTCTTTAATTATGGAGAACTTCAGTTGCTTTCCTGTGTCAGATTCCATTACTTCCTGGACTTTGCACATTGTTTTCTGGCATACAGCCGCTTACACTTAACTTATTATGCTGTTGTTAATGCTTGCCTAATTACCAGTGGCTACTGCCATACTGTGAACTTCCTGAGAATAAGGACTGCGGGTCCTTTTTCCAGGGTCTAGAATAGTGCCTGGCACACAAGAAGTGCTCAATAAATATTTGTTAAATTAGGGGCATCCAGGTGGCTCAATCGTTTAAGATCTGCCTTTGGCTCAGGTCATGATCTCAGGGTCCTGGGATCCAGGCCTGAATGAGGCTCTCTGCTCAGTGGGAAGTCTGCTTCTCCCTCTCCCTCTGCCCCTCCCCACTGCTTGTGCGCTCTCTCTCTCGGACAAATAAAATCTTTAAAAAATTTTGCTAAATTAAAATAAAATTAAAAATACAAAAAAAGGGAGCAGACACCTAGGACTCCAAGAGGGCATCAGTTGTACAGTGAAGGAGAAGAAGCTCATGGATGTGAAACTAGGAGAGCTGCCCAGGTGGATACTGATGCGGGATTTCACCTCTAAGGGTACTGCTGGATCATCTCAGAAAGGTTACTACTGGTATTACAAGTATGTCAATGTGAAGAAAGGGGCCTTCCCTAGGATTTCTATGGTGCTGACAGGTTATGTGCTTTTCAAGGACTTTCGACTTTCCTTGTTACAAGGAACTCAGGCTATGCAAGTACCACTGAAGAGGGCCCAGTGTGGAGGCACATGTGGCAGTCCTGACCATGACCTTTGCCTGGCACCCCTGAATCCTTTCAAATCCTGATTCAGAATTAACATCCAATAAAAGATGACTGGCACTTGGGAAAAAAAAATACCAAAAAAATGGTGTATGCTTTAAAATGCTTAAATGCACTTGTAATCAAAGAAATATAGATTTTAAAAATGAAGGAGAATTTTCTCTCAAATTTGCCAATCCCAAAAGATACCCACTTTGGTCAAGAATAGGAAGAAATAGAACAAATGATTATGTTGTAAATAGTAATCATCACAACATAACTAAAGGGCAATTTGGCCACATGCGTGTAGCACACAGCACAGATTCAAAGGTCAGACAGAATGAAAATGAAAACAGGCTTTGCCTTATAACTAGTTGTCTGAACTTGGGAAGTTATGTAGCACCTCTAAACTTCAGTTTCTTCATTTGCAAAAGGAAATCAGATTTACTGAGAAGTAAATCAACAAAATACTTACCTGCAATGCTTAGCTTCAATAGTGCAACTTATTAAAATTAACAAAGAGCTCAAAGAGCTACTTAAATCTATTTTATTTTTTAAGTTTATTTATTTAAGTAATCTCTATAACCAACTGGGACTCAAAACCCTGACCCCAAGATCAAGAGTCACATGCTCTTCAGACTGAGCCTGCCAGGCACCCCTACTTAAATCTATTTTAAAACTAGTGATGTGTTTTGTAAGAATCTTCCACATAAAATAACTAATCAAATTTTCTCAAAAAATGTGGCTATAATTCATTAATTCATTCCACAACTATTTGTTGGGCATAGTATTCAGCATCTGGCTGTGTGTCAGGCACATGGTCTCGTCACAGGGGATGTAAGAATGAAAGAACTAAGTCCCTATAATGGTAAGAGAGATAGCGAATCTGAAAATACATGGCAATGTGAACTACTTGAAACATGTGGGTAGAGAGGTGGAGAAGACTTTATAAGGGGGCATGCTAGCAGAGACCTGGAAAGTGATAAGGCAAGTTAGTAGATGTGTGGGAAAAGAGAGTTCCAGGAAAAGGGGCAGCAAAGGCTCAGTTGTAGGAGCATGTGGCAGCAACAGAGACCAGCATGGCTAAGGAGGGGAAATCAACCAGGAAGGGTGGTAGGAGGTGAGTTCTCAAATGTAACCTGTATCAGACTCTGTGGTGTTTTGTAGGCCAAGGTAGGGATGTGGAGTTGGTTCCCAGTGTGATGGAGAACACTGGAAGGTTCTGAGCAGAGCAATGACATCATCACATTTTTTACCTTAAGAGGTTTACTTTGGCTATTTTGGGGGAAAACTGAGTAAAAGGGGCAAAAGTGAAAGCAGAAAAGCCACTTAAAGTGTGTATTAGTGTGAGCGAGAGATGGTGGCTTGGAATGGAGAGGATCTGAAGTGGTGGTGATAAGAAGCAGTCACATTCCAGGTGTATTTCAGACATAGTGCTGTCAGGATTCCACTTCTAAGAACCTAACTTAAAGATTTCACAGTTGCTATTCAAGAAGATTTAAATGCAAGGACTCACAAAATAAACTGCTTACAATTTGATACAAGTTGATTGGTTTAATAAACTCTGGTATAGCCACAAAGCTATAAAAGAGGTAGTTATTTAGAAATGAAGATTTTGAACATATAATGACATGGAAAAATATTCATATGTTAAGTGAAAATAACTGGTTACAAAACAAAGTGTTCAATATTAATCCATTTTGTCTGAATAAAATGTATAGAAAAAAGACTGGGGGTGCCTGAGTAGTAGCTCAGATCATGATTATGGGGTCATGAGATTGAGCCCATGTCGGGCTCTGTGCTTTGCTAGAGTCTCTCTCCCTCTGGCCCTCCCTCTGCTTGCCTGCCCTCTCTTTCCCTAAAATCAATCAATCAATCTAAAAAAAAAAAAAAAGACTGAAGGTTATATACCAGCTTGTTAACAAAATATCTCTCTGGGTTGTGAAATTACCCATTTGTCACTTTCCTTCTTTGAGCTTACTGTATTTTTCAAATTTTCTGTAATGACAATGTATTACTTCCAAGGGAAGAAAGGATTTTTAAAATGTAACACTGAGAAGAACATGTTCAACCAATAAAATTACTGAAGAAAAACCATTTCAGTCTATTAATAGTTTTTGTTGTTGTTGTTGTTACTTACCATTACTTTTCGCAAAGTGTATCTTTTGGATCGAATATCGTCCATTAGCATCTCATAAGGGGTGAGCTGATATTCAATGGGCAAAGGGTTGTACTGTCGCTCTTGGACCTTCTTAAGTTTTACTCCATTCCGCAAATCCCTCATCACCTGAACCCAGAATCGAGCCTAAAAGAATCAAGGATGGAGAAATGTCCATGAATAAATTTGCTAGTTTCCTCTAAATAGCTACAGTCACAGAGAAAAAAAATGAAAGAAAAAATGAAGAGCTTGGTTTGCAAAACATTGAGTAAACCAAACAAAACACTTTTGAAAATTAGGTTTAAGGATGTTAAAAGGTGGGTAGAAAGCCAGTTGAGAATCACAAGCTCTAAGTGCTGAGTCACCTGAGTGTAAACCCTAACTCATCCACTGGGGAAGGCTGCATTAATAGCCTCAGTTACATGATTCTGCTCACTGAAGAGAAGTATACGTCCCATACCCTAATACTGGGTTTGGCTACATGATTTGCCTGGCCCCTGAAACAGTAGTTGATATGATGTGACCAAAGGCTGCAAAAGCGAATGCACAATGGGCTTGTCACTTGTGCTTCTATTGCCATGAGAACCTCATGCCTGGACTGGCATGCTGCCCAGGAGAAGGATGAGACATACACAGAGTGGAGCTACCACAATGCATCTGTACTCATGAGTTCAGTAAATATACTGCTTTGTGTGACTATGATTCTGTAGTGGTTGGTTACGCGGCAGGATTCCTATGGCCACCCCTAATTGATACAACCACCTAGTAGCTACTTGATATCCAGCAAGTTCCTTCACCTTTCTAAACCCTGGATTCCCCATCAATAAAAGAAAGTGGTACTTCATAACTTACTGAGAAGGTCAGAGCTGATACACAGTGTTCTGTACGTGGAAAACGCTCAAAAATGATTTTTATGTTATCACTATCTTTGCACAAATCACTTAATATCCATTTTCTTAACAAATGACAGTGATCGCCTTTTTGGCCTCTCAAGAAAATGAGATATATATGAAGTTCTTATAATAATATAAGACATTAAATATGTATATTATTATTATTATTATTCTACACTAATACTTTAATTTTCCAGCCTATAAGCTAAGGTGTCATAGTCTCTACTTCTGTGAAAGGTAAATCATTATGATATTTAGCTGAAACACTGTTGTTTGTTAAAATTAATAAGCGGCTCACATAGCTACTTAAATATATTTATTAAAAACCAAGGGCTAGGGGTATCTGGCTGGTTCCGTTGGAAGAGCTTGGGACTTTTGATCTCAGGGCTGTGAGTCTGAGTCCCACGTAAGGTAACAGAGATCACTTAAATAAATAAAACTTTAAAAAAAAGTGAGGTATTTCCTAAGAATTATCTACATAAAGTAATTGTGGATTAAATTTCTCAAAAATGTCTTCAGTTTTCTTCAAAATGTCTTCTAAACTTCTTCAAAAACAATTTACGATTTAAAAACGGGTATGCCATTTCCTATTCCACAAAGGATTTGATGCACTTAGTACTGTAGTATATCCATTAGAATACCTTCTAAAATATTTCTATTTTAAACAGATTCTTAGATTCTGCCATTAAAGTTACTCTAATACAATATTCCTAAAATATTTAGATTTTTCTTTTGAAAATGCTCTAGTCCCAAATTCTCTTATACTGATTCCTTTAAGATCCAGTTCAAATATCATCTCATCTTTTAAAATTCTGCCTCTTTTCTTGACCTGCCTGGGCTTTAAGAAAATCTGACATATGTGAAACATTGAATTCTCAAAGCAGATAAATTACAGGATAATTATTCACATTTGACATTTCGCAATAATTATGAAAGGATTCAAACAGACCTTTATATAGCCAGTCCTTTATATATTATCATATGGCAAAATTTTCAGAAATTTAATCCAGAAATTAAAGTCACAGTTAGCATTAAAGTAGTACATGACTGTCATTGTATGTACTCCCAGAGATTTTATTTACCTCATATTCCTCAAGCAAGATCCCGAGATGTTTAGATCCTGCCATTAAAGATATCCTAATTCTCCCTCATTCTATTCCTCATTCTTTACTCATTTCTTTCTACTATTTCTAAATAATTCACTTTAATGGTCTTACAAGAAATAGACTGGTGATCTAGGCAAATGGAATCTCTCTGCAGTTAGTGTATCTCTTGTCAGTGGTCCTACTAGTTTTTATTTTTTTATTTTTTATTTATTTATTTTTTAAAAGATTTTATTTATTTATTTGACAGAGAGAGATCACAAGTAGACAGAGAGGCAGGCGGGGGGAGGGAGGAGGAGGCAGGTTCCCTGCTGAGCAGAGAGCCCGATGTGGGGCTCAATCCCAGGACACTGGGACCATGACCTGAGCCGAAGGCAGAGGCTTTAACCCACTGAGCCATCCAGGCGCCCCAATCCTACTAGTTTTTAAAAGAGTCTGCCTTAAGGCAATAAATTTTTAGTTCAAGTTTATAATAACTGTTTGCTAAATTCTGACTACCTGGAGTTATTCTTCTGGTTTCCATGTGTAAGAAAACAAATTTATAAATGTATTAGCTAAGATGAAATACAGCTGGAAAAAGACTACCAGAGTATTCTATACAAAGGAAACTTGATAATCGATATTATTCTAAAATTACAAGACTCATAAGATATTACAGGCTACTTGTTTTTTAACCTTACTCTTAAATGTTTCAGATTAATATCATTCCAAATATCTCAGTAAAGATATCTTCAATAAATTAAGAATATTTACATTCATATATCAATACATGTAGGTCCATACAACAGAAGGGACTACTAGTAGTAACAAAAACATTAAACTATTGATATAGGCAACAACATGGATGAAATCCCAAAAGAATTATGCGGAATGGAAGAAGCCAAGCAAAAAACAGTACATACTATATGATTACATTTATACGAAATTTTAGAAAATGCAAACTAATCTACAGTGAGAGAAAGCAGATCACTGATTGCCTAGAAACTGGGGAGAAGGAAAGCAGGAACTAGGATTACAAAGGAGTATAAGGAAACTTTGGGGGATGATGGGTGATGGGTGAGCTCATTATTTTGATTATGGTGATGGTTTCATGGGTATGTATGTGTGTATGAACATATCGAAACTTATCAAATTGTGCCTTTTAAATATGTGCAACTTATTGCACGCTGATTATACTTTAATAAAGCTGTTAGAAAAGAATAAAACAATTAAACAATTAAAATCTAATATGTCAAAAGCAACCTGTTCATATCCTCAAATCTGCTTCTATGCCTAGTTCCTCATTTAATGATGTCATTATTAAACCACTGTTTATCCTTAACCTGAAAAGTCAGAATCCTGAACTGGGGCTTCCCACTGACACCTGAACATACCTCAGTCTAATTTCATGACACTGACTCTCCCGTCCTCAGTGCTGTCGCGCCCACCCAACTCTAAGTGATATATGAGGGCAGGGAGTCTTGGTTTCACTAGGATCTAGAATCATGCCAGAAAAACAGCAGCTATTCAAAGTGTGCCACATAAATATACTGCAATCATCTGTGCTGAAAGTCTGTCTTCCGTTTTATGAGGGCAGAGAGCCAATAACTATTCATCAGATAAATGAATGTACTACCTTATAGTTTCACATCTTATTCTGAAACAGAGCTTAAACTCTAACTTATAAGAGTATGCTAAAGTGTTAAGACAATTAGAAAGGTCAGCATTTTGAAACACCTAAATTCTCAGAAGACATCTGGGGCTGCTTTAATAAAACCAATTAGTTTTGTAAAATGGGGGATAGACAGTTCCTCAAACATAAGACTAGATATTCAAATTCATACAGTATCAATTCATATTACAGCCCTTAATAACAAGCATTTTATTTTATTTTTTAAAGATTTTATTTATTTGAGAGTGAGAGAGGGAGAACGAGCAGGGCGACTGGCAGAGGGAGAAGCAGGCTCCCCAGTGAGCAGGGACTCCGAAGTGGGGGTCGATCCCAGGACCTTGGGTTTATGACCCAAGCTGAAGGCAGATGCTCAAGTGACTGAGCTACCCAGGCACCCCAATAACAAGCACTTTAAAAAACATTACACTATGGGGTGCCTGGGTGGCTCAGTTGGTTAAGTGTCCAGCTTTTTGTTTTGGCACAGGTCAGGATCCCAGGGTCCTGAGACTGAGCCCCGTGATGGGCTTCCTGCTGAGTGGGGAGTCTGCTTCCCCACTCTGTCCCTCTGCCCCTCCCCCACCACTCATGCACTCTCCCTCTCCAAAATAAATAAATAAATCTTTAAAAAACAAAACAAAACCCCAAAAAACACATTACACTATGTCTTCAACACTAAGTAGAACAGAGAATATCCAAATACTTACCCAGTCAGCGTTTTTCAGCTCTTCCAGGTCTGTGCTGGATTCATCACTTTTTTCCATTTCTTGAATCTTCTTAAGATTCTACCAATTAAAATAAAAACATTTAGGGATAAAAATTTCATTAAGCTAGCTTCCCAAATTAAAATTTCTAACAGATACCTTCAAACAAAGTATATTAAAGCAGATAGTACAGAATCTACTTCTCTGTAGATTTCAGTCAATAGTAGACTAGAGTAAATACAATATTACAGAGGGATGAACTGAGATTGTTTATTCA
Source organism: Enhydra lutris kenyoni (assembly GCF_002288905.1). Lineage (NCBI taxonomy): Eukaryota > Metazoa > Chordata > Mammalia > Carnivora > Mustelidae > Enhydra > Enhydra lutris. Next base: position 5,367,807 of record NW_019154092.1, on the reverse strand, counting down.
AATTTCCTTCTAGGCCTTGTAGCTAACTTTGTCACCACATTAACTTGCACCCTTAAGTGGTAATGACACAGCCCTCTCCCTCAACCTCCATATTCAACCCACCATTATCTCAAAGATATCACTCCCTCCATATAACCTAAGCCCTCTTCTTTTTATCTCCCCTGAAGATCTCTTAATTTAAACGTTACCTAATTTTTGCCTCATTTCTTTTTTTTTATTAATTTCTTTTCAGCGTAACAGAATTCATTGTTTTTGCACCACACCCAGTGCTCCATGCCATACATGCCCTCCATAATACCCATCACCTGGCTCCCCCAACCTCCCACCCCCTGCCCTTTCAAAACTCCCAGATTGTTTTTCAGAGTCCATTGTCTCTCATGGTTCATCTCCTCTTCCAATTTCCCTCAACTCCCTTCTCCTCTCCATCTCCCTATGTCCTCCATGTTATGTGTTATGCTCCACAAATAAGTGAAACCATATGATAATTGACTCTCTCTGCTTGACTTATTTCACTCAGCATAATCTCTTCCAGTCCCATCCATGTTGATACAAAAGTTGGGTATTCATCCTTTCTGATGGAGGCATAGTACTCCATAATGTATATGGACCACATCTTCCTTATCCATTCATCCACTGAAGGGCATCTTGGTTCTTTCCACAGTTTGGCGACTGTGGCCATCTTTTGCCTCATTTCTGATGTGGTCTTGCCCTGGATGCTCTCCTCTCCTCACCCCTAACCCCCATGCCTGGTCTCTTTCATTTCCTAAGTAATGAAAAGTTTCTGCTCTTTCTTCAGATATTAGGCTCAAAAGAATCACCAATTCTTCAGGAAAGCCCTTCCTTCCCCCTCAACTAAGCCAAATCTTCCTATTGTACAATGGCATATAGCACTGTACACCTTCCTCTTTAGCCCTTATCACACTGTTATTTTACATTTGTGTGTGCCTTCCCCCTAGGTTTCATGAAACAAAAGTCTATTCTCAGTGGCTGATGTAAGCACTGGTACTTTTTACGCTCCATATATATTTGTAAAATAATTTCATGAATAAATTTCAATATATAAGATGCTTTTTATTATTTGATACATGTATATATTGCAAAAATTGTTAGTGCAATAAGGTTAATTACCACTTCCATCACCTCATATAATTACCTTTTTGTGTATGTGGGGAGAACTTTTCAGATCTACTCTCACCAACTTTCCAGCATGTAAGACAATATTTTTAACTAAAGTCAACATGCTGTACATTAAATCTCCAGAAATTCTTCATCTTATAACTGCAAGTTTGGACCCTTTTTGCTTAATTTTTAATTTTTTTAATTGAGTATAGTTGACACACAATGTTATACCTTATGAAACTGCATTAATCCAACATTTGCAATTTTAAGAAAATCTTGATAAGTAAAATGTCTATTCACCTATTATCAGTTTGTGTTATACCTAATTCCTACTCACAATAAATCAACTCTAGTATATTTTTTTGTTGAGCTTATTTTCCTGAATGCACGTGGACTGAGTTTAAATGTACTGTATGAAACCTACTTTAATTTATATGAAAATAATGAATACTTCATAGAAAACATTTCTAAACCAATTATTTTTGGCTTTTCAACATCTGCTTGATCTTCTGCAAAATGAGAATAATACCACCTGCTCTTTTTTTGTACTTAATAATGTATAGGAGTATTAATATACAAAGAATAAAATCACTCTGAACATTTGAAGAAAATGAGGTATAAATAATGCATTATTTCTTCTCTTGCTACGAAAGAAATTAGTCAGGGGAGGAACACTTTTACTTGTTTCAGAATGTGTTTCCATGATTACACGTATCTTCCGATTTCTGAAAGTTCATGTAAGCCACTTCATTTCAACTGAAGACCTACACTAGCACCTACATTGTGTTGGCTAGCTGAAAGAAATCCAAAGAAATTTTGCTTTTAAGGAAAAAACCATTACCGTCCTGATGTAGGTCTTTCCTAATGTAGGTTTTCTATAAAAGTGAAGCGGCATAATGAGAACTTTTGGACAGCAGGAGAAACTGTATTTTAAAACAAAGCCAGGTTTCTTGCTTGAGATTATGTAATGAGATACTCAGCACTCCTGAGTCATGCTACATTACCATCTTTGGGTCTGTGTTTCCCCACCATTAAGAGGAAGGTATTACCATCTATATCACAATGTTGTTGTATTTAAAATATAATCAGTTTGGGGTGCCTGGGTGGCTCAGTGGGTTAAAGCCTCTGCCTTCGGTTCGGGTCATGATCCTAGGGTTCTGGGGTCGAGCCCTGCATCGGGCTCTCTGCTCAGCAGGGAGCCTGCTTCCCTTCCTGCCTCTCTGCCTGTTTGTGATCTCTGTCTTTCAAATAAATAAATAAAATCTTTAAAAAAAAAAAAATATATATATATATATATATATATGAAATCAGTTAAATAGCAGGACCTTGCATTTACAGCCTCTGGGGAAAGCAACTCCAAAAACGTACCACTAACTTTTCTGTACGGCCCCAGCCCCATTCCAGAGCCTTGCTCTTTTCCAGTGGTCCTGGCTGCAGCTCTTGGCTACAGCAGGGTGTGGGGAAATAATGACAGCTAACAAGTGCTAAGGCTTCAAGCAGCCAACATTTAGCCCCAAGCACAACCCTTGCTGTGGATGGACTCACAACTGAGGCTAAATGACATGGCTATAGTCTCCCTGCGGGTGGGATGGAGCAGAGTGAAGCAGGGAGAAGTGGCATCAGGGTCTCAGACATGAAGTAATAAGTGTGAAAGAGACACCAGATGAATGGTCCTGTTGGGAACTTAAGTGTCCTGATGCTGACCCCCAATGGTTTAGAAAAGTCTTAGAAAACAGCTGGATAAAGCTGTACTTTACTTTTGCAAAAATTGGTATTTATGAATTGATTATTATAAAAGAACAGAGTTTATGAACTGTAACTGGGCTTTGCAGATCATGGGCACTTAATATCTGGTAAAATATTATGTCAAAATCTGAATAATAATCATTATTACTAAGTTAGGACTTTTTGCTTTTTCTTTTTTGTCTAAAGACATACCAGATGTCCTGGTATGCACAGTATTTCTGATAATCAAAATACCTAATTTTTTGCTAGGGATTATTAGTGGTCATTAAAAAAATCTCTGATGATTTAAAGCCACGGTTTTCAACCCAAGCCCACAATCTTCATCAAATATTCATATTTTGAAATCAGAGCTGAGCAGAAAGGAAACCAAAAGAAGAGGCACACACACATTTATTTTGTTCCTCTGAGGACTCTAATCCAGCCTCTATCCCAAAAAACAATTAATGACTTAAGGTATATATTATTCTTTTGACTAGAAGTGTGTTCTTTCTAGCTTTTTATAATTAAAATAGCAAAAGAAAAGAGATTTAAGGAAGTGAATTTCCTCTGGACACCTAGTATGAAGATTCCTCAGAAAGTTGAAAATAGAGCTACCCTACGACCCAGCAATTGCACTACTGGGTATTTACCCCAAAGATACAAATGCAGTGATCTGAAGGGGCACGTGCCCCCCACCCAGTGTTTATAGCAGCAATGTCCACAATAGCCAAACTATGGAAAGAGCCTAGATGTCCATCAACAGATGAATAAAGAACATGTGGTGTACACATACACACACACACAGAGGAATATTATGCAGCCATCAAAACCCCCGAAATCTTGCCACTTGCAATGACGTGAATGGAACTAGAGGGTATTATGCTAAGTGAAATAAGTCAGAAAAACAAGACAGAGGATCATAGGGGAAGGGAGGGGAAAAGTGAAACAAGACAAAACCAGAGAGGGAGATAAACTATAAGAGACTCTTAATCTCAGGAAACAAACTGAGGGTTGCTGGAGTGGAGGGGGGTGAGTGGGATGGAGTGGCTGGGTGATGGACATTGGAGAGGGTATGTGCTATGGTGAGCACTGTGAATTGTGTAAGACTGACGAATTACACACCTGTACCCCAGAGACAAATAATACTTTAAATGTTAATTTTAATTTCCAATGGTCTCTAGCTCTTCTAGGACCCAAACAACAGAAAGCAAGACAAACAGTATGGGTACAGTAGAAGATGGGTGGTCTTTGGCAAGATGAAAATATTTCTTTTTTTTCTTGATTCCTATGGCTACTACTAAAGTTGATTACAGTAGGTCTCTCAACTGTTATTTCTGCTCCAGTTTCTTCCTCATTTGGTTTATCTTTTCACTCCCTCTCGGTGGGTTCCCAGTGTCTCTGCTGTGGCCTCCAAACTGAAGTACTTGTTCCAACAGTACAGCAATATGCCAGGAAGCATTTACAATGACATATAAATATGACATTTCCTGGAGTCAATTTTACTCAAAGATAATGTAATGGATGCTGTGGTCAGTTGCCCAGGTCCACACCCTGCACCCCCCTGAGGTATGAAGTTCTCTCTTTCACTGGCTGCTGGAGGTGTTGTCTGCCAAGGGGTCACAGCCTAATCCTGCTCCAGGAGCTGTGCTCAGCACCTGGAGCAAGGAGCTGCTTTGCCACAGGTGTGTCCGTCCCTGGGGTAGCCCATACCCAATCATCAGTCTGTGTGGAAATACACAGGTCAGGCCCCCTTGCCTCCCTTGGGACAACCCTGAAGGGCCATCGCAACTTCTGAGCTCTGTGTGGGATTGGTTGAGGCCTGCTGTTCTGGCACTGTAGTTCAGCTTTTCCTCCCTCACAGGTGTTCCCCAAACCAATTCCCAGTAAGACTTCCTGAATTCATAGTTTACCCCTCAGAATCCATTTCCTGCAGGAACTCAATCCACACAAGGAATGCTTTTAAAATATTATAACAGATGCAGACATACAACAAAATTTACATGGATTTTAAAGGTAAAACGCATGACCTCAAAGACCTTTTGATTTGCACTGAACAACATATCCCTCAGTAGGCATCTGTTGTTTTGTCTAGAAACCATTTCCCCCTTCCTTCTTTCCACTGGGGAATACAACCCTACGGTCTAAGTAGGGCTAACCCCATGCCTGGCACACCTCATCACCTACTCACAAGGGTGACGACACAGCCTCCACCAGCCTGTGGGGCCCATTTTCCTGACCACAGTGACTGGTTCTTGAACAAGTACATGACTGAATTTTCCTCCAGGATACTTTTGCTCCAATTATGAGAAACGACTTTCTGCTGGAGTTATTAAACTTAGAGAATGTAAAGTTTAAGCTATAGACTGTCATCTTACGTGCCTTTTAGTAAAAGCCCATCCTGAGGAGTGAGAGGGAGAAAGCCAGCCCTGGTTACAGGTTTTGAGACACTGGATCCAGCTGTGCATACCCTTAGACTTCCCATTTATGTGAGCCAGTAAATCTTCCAGCCATTCTATGCATGCTAATTTGAGTGGATTTCTGTTACTTGCAACTGAAAGAGTTATGATTTAATATGTCTCCTTATCCAGAAATATGAGTTCATGCTTCTGTGTCTTAGGAGTACTCTGGTCGAATAATATGAGAAGCACATGGGCCCTTTCCCACCCAACCTTAAATTTTACTGTTCTCCAGCATAAGCCTGACTAAATGTAATCCAGATGGTCTCACTGCTACACATTTATGCATCTCCACTTTACCTCTGGGCTGTGATAAAATCCCTAACTCCCTGCTACTAAGAAAAACTATCCACTCTGTATAATACTAAAGATAGTTTAAATGAATAGTCCAAGAGTTTCATGTTTCTTTATTCTTCTGAAAAAAAGTAGCAAAAACTAGTGCTGACGCTTCCTAGCTGTGTGACTTTACGCAAGTCATTTAACTTCTCTAATCTTTGGCTTGTTTTCCCATCTGTAAAATGCAGATACTAATAATCACTTTTTGGACTTTGCTAATATTGCATGAAATAATACGGAAGAAATATTGAATGCAGCCTGGCTCATGTTTAGCATTTAGTAAGTATTAGTCATTATAAGCCAATAAATATCTGTGAGGATCTGACTGAGAACACTTTTACTCCACCACAAAAACATTTTATTCTTTTACTAAATGAGACCTTTCCCTAGTTGTTTCACGAAATCAAAATCTTGACTCACAAATAAATCAAATAAAATAGTTGAGAATCTGTGAATATTATAGTTGAATAAGCCTGAACAGATGTGCAACTAGAAATCTCAGGTTTTCTAGTTAGCAGAAAAAATAAATGAGTAATATGAAAGTAAATTATATACTTTTCTAGTTTTAGTGGCAAGCTTCTGTCAATTATATTCTAGCTTCTGAATAAATTATTTTGCGTGTACAAATGTAATAACAGATGCCGACTTATGCTTGGAATATGGTGAGAAAGTTCTAAGTGAGCACCCACATGGCAATTAACTCTCTGCATATCTGACATAACCATTCTTAAACTAGCAATTAGAAGTGCTCCATGCCAACACTTTCTGTTTCTGGCATCTTAAAAAATAAACAAATAAAATCTCTGAGTCACAAGTATATCAAATGCTCAAAGAATAATTTTAATTCAATTGTGTAGATTCAACATCAGCTCGCATATAAATGCCCACCCTTATAAATATAGTCATGGAGGTGTGTGGGTGGCTCAGTCAGTTAAGCATCTGCCTTCAGCTCAGGTCATGATCCCAGAGTCCTGGGATCAAGTTTCACATTAGGTTTCCTGCTCAGTGGGGAGCCTGCTTCTCCCTCTCCATCTGCCTGCCATTCCCCTTGCTTGTGCCTGCTTGATGTCAAGTAAATAAAATCTTAAAAAAAAATATATATATATATTTATAAATATGTTAATAACAGCATTCCCATGATGACCATTTTCCTTCATACTGTTAACCACTTAAAACTAACATTTATTGATATTCCTCTATGTACTTAGTACATGTTTTTAGTTAGAAACTTCTAAAAGTGTAAAAAGGAATATGTTTTAGTAATTCCTTAAACCTTTTTTTACTCAATATACACTAATATGCTTTCAAAGAAATTACTATTAAATTCATCTCCCAAGTGACAAAATCACTAATACAAATGTTGCCTATAATAAATAGAACATGTATACCAACCACAAAGATTCAGAGCCATGATGTCCTTTCTGAGATATTTTTACCACAGAGAAAAGCAAGAAAAGGGATTTTATCTATTTGCCAGCCCAAAAGCAATATTTTGAAAATTAGGTTATAAAAAAACTTCCAAGGAACTATAACAGTTCTTCTAATAACTGGAAGCCTCTTATGTATATTAAAGAGTTAATGGATAATTACTAAAGATATGATTTATATTTTCATCAAGTTTTAAAAAAAATATTTTATTTATTTATTTGACAAGAGAGAGATAGCGAGAGCAGGAACACAAGCAGGGGGAGTGGGAAAGGGAGAAGCAGGTTTCCCACAGAGCAGGGAGCCTGATGCTGGGCTGGATCCCAGGACCCTGGGATCAGGACCTGAGCTGAAGGCAGACGCTTAATGACTGAGCCACTCAGGCGCCCTATTTTCATCAAGTTTCATGGCACTTTCTTAAGGATGTAACACACTCTTCTACCTGAGGGGTATGACAGGGAGAAGATAACTACCACAAAAGGAGAGAACGTCAGCATTTTACTTAATGAAAGAATGTAAAATGTTAAGATACTAAACTGTAAGTTGATCATTTCTGTAAAACTGAATTTCTGAAGAAATTAGAAAAACTATACAGTCATCAAAATGTAGGAAATTCATTTCTAGGTTCTATGAAAGGAGTATCATTCTTACATTCCAATATTTTTGTTAACACACACACAGACACACACATGCATCTACACATGTACACACATAGGCTGAGGATTTAATGACCATCCACCCCAAGTAGCTGGACTCACAGTATCTCTCTATATAATCACCCTTTCAGTGCAACCACTTTGGAAAACAGCATGGAGGTTCCTCAAAAAGTTGAAAATAGAGCTACCCTACGACCCAGCAATTGCACTACTGGGTATTTACCCTAAAGATACAAACGTAGTGATCCGAAGGGGCACGTGCACCCGAATGTTTATAGCAGCAATGTCCACAATAGCCAAACTATGGAAAGAACCTAGATGTCCATCAACAGATGAATGGATAAAGAAGATGTGATATACACACACACACACACACACACACACACACACACACATATATACATATACAATGGAATACCATGCAGCCATCAAAAGAAATAAAATCTTGCCATTTGCAACGATGTGGATGGAACTAGAGGGTATTATGCTTAGCGAAATAAGTCAATTGGAGAAAGACAACTATTATATGATCTCCCTGATATGAGGAAGTGGAGATGCAACATGGGGGCTTGGGGGGTAGGAAAAGAATAAATGAAACAAGCTGGGATCGGGAGGGAGACAAACCATAAGAGACTCTTAATCTCACAAAACAAACTGAGGGGGGCTGGGGGGAAGGGGGGAGGGAGAGGGAAGTGGGGTTATGGACATTGGGGAGGGTATGTGCTATGGTGAGTGCTGTGAAGTGTGTAAACCTGGCGATTCACAGACCTGTCCCCCTGGGGCTAATAACACATTGCATGTTTATAAAAAAATAAAAAAATTATTAAAAAAATAATCACCCTTTCAGTTTTTATACTCATTAAGTCTCCACAACTAAAGAAATGCAGTGATAATCATAAAATGATCATTAAAATATCACAGACAATATCTGCAAATTATATCACAAAAAGCTATTTTCTTAAGAAATACAAATGAAGGGATGTGGGGGAGGGGCTCAGTCAGTTACTTAACTTTCTCATATTCTCAGGTCTCATATTTGGCTCAGGTCATGATCCTAGGATCTTGAAATCCAGCCTCCCATCTTTGTAGGGCTCCATGCTAAGTGGAGAGTCTGTTTCTCCCTCACCTTCTGTCCCTCCCCCCACTTGTGCTGGGGCGAGCACTCTCTCTTTCAAATAAATATATAAAGTCTTTAAAAAAATACAAATCAACAAGTGAAGACCCATACTCCATTAGAAAAAGGAGCAAAGGATATGAATTAGGTAACTGATAGACACAAATGCCTACTAAGCAGATAAAAAGGTACCTAATCTCGTTCACTCATAGTAAGGAGAATGTAAGCTAAAACTATGGATACAAATTTTCACCTATCATTTAGAAAACACATCGTGTCGGAAAACAGAAAATCTTACACAATGCTAAGGAGAGTGTGAATTGGTAAAAGTCTATTGAAGACAATTTCATGCTTTATGAAAATTATAAATGCATACTTCCTTGGAACCAGCAATTCTAATTTTCCTACATATATGAGTATGAAAAACAGCTTTAGAACTATCCATTGCAGCATTATTTGTAATAGCAAAAAATTGGAAGTAATCTAGTAATTGTCAATAAAGGGCTGATTAAATCAATCAGAGTATATCCACACAACAGAATATTATGAAGACATAAAAGATATAAACACTATGTACAGATATGAAATGATCTCCATGATATATTATTAAATGAAAAAGGAAAGTTCAGAACAGCATAAATAAGGAAGAAAAAATATTATATTTTTGTTAGTTATGGATAAAATATCTCCGTAAGGACGAAGAAGAAATAACAGTATATGTTGTCTATGGGACAGGGACTGTGTGGCCAGGAGGAGGAAGCAGAAGGGTACAATTTACTATTTTTGAAGAAACAGTACTCCTGGAGTGTTTGAACCTTGTAAATTTTTTTTGTTAAAATAAAGTTAATTAAATTGAAGAACTTACAGGACAAGTAAAGATTCTTTTGCAACATTTTAAGAAGGGAGAGTAGTGATAACAGCAAAGACACCCAGGGCAGAGAGGGTAATTTAATTACTTCTGATAAGGTAAGTGCTTTGCACACTTACTAACATTCACAAAATAATAAATCAGTCAAAAAGAGACAGACATTGACATGGGCCCTGAAAAGTTAATAATGGATGATCTCATTAAAATGAACAAATGGCAACCTTACAAACAGACATCTGGTGGTAGTCCTTTCTTTCAAAACAGGGTATGTTCACCAGTTGGAAGAACATAAATCCATTTTAGCTGTAGGAAGGAATTTCCAGCTAACTTAAATGCTACAGTTTTATTATTGGGGGTGTTTTGAGCAGGCATTAAGAGAATAAAAGGGAGAAAATATGAGAAAGCAGATTAAAATAGACTTCAATATGTGAATGAGACAGAGGTCTTGGGGCTTTATCTTTGAGTGTAGTCAGGCAGAATAAATTCGAAAGTCATGTCACATGCACCTGCCTAAATGTAACTGAATGTGGTCACTGGCAATGGTATGACACAGGTGGATCTGATTACTGGCTTCTAAGAGATGGTGGGTGGGAAATACTTGTTTTTATTTTCCAACCAATTTCAGGTAATAAAATGTGGTTATTTGATTTTTTCAAAAAGATAAGAAATATTTGACAACAGAAGTCAATTCCAAAAACACTGTTTTCCCCCCAGCAACAAGAAACTTTATAGATATGTGTGTATGTGCATTTGCGTGCATGTGTGTACATAATATTCCATTTTAGGTAAAATATTTGGTAATAATCTTACCTAAAATAAATTGAGCTCAAAGATTTCATCATGAAATTTTGATTTCTTATATAGGACTAATAATAATAGGACACTTAATGAAGGGTCACAGTAATAGCTGTTGATTATGTAGTATAAAAACACTCATATAATGTTGTGAAGATTTATAATGAGTCATGCTTATTTCCAATTCATTTCCTTACCCTGTAATTCCAGTATCTGGTCAAATATTAGACTGGCTTCAATCTAAGCATCTAAAGATCATCCTTTCATCACAGGATTTTCATTAAATTTAGGGTAAGATTTAACCGTTCAGAAGAATTTGAATGACAAGGTTTAAAATAAAGTCATATATAACTAAGGATCACTTAAACATTCAGAAAATCAAGACACTGGCATACTGCTACTATTTTTACCCTTTTTTTTTTTTTTAAGAACTAGATCTCATTTTTAAAAATTTTTTATTTTGGGAGAGAGAGAGACAGAAAGAGGCTTTGAGTTGGGAGGGGTATGGAGGGAGAGAGGGAATCTTAAGCAGGTTCTACATCCATTGAGGCTCAATCTCACCACCCTGAGATCATGACCTGAGCCAAAATCAAGAGTTAACTGACTAAGCCACCCAGGCACCCCTGTATTTTAATTTTTCTAGAAGTTTTTATTTTTATTTGAGTATACTTGACACACAATGCTGTATTAGTGTCAGATGTACCATTTTGTCATTTGACAAGTTTATATATTACACTATGCTCACCACAAGTGTGGCTCCCATATGTGCCCTCACATCGTTATTAAAATATCATTGACTATATTCCTTATTCTGTGCCTTTCACTCTGGTGCCTTATCCATTTTGTAACTGGAAGCTTGTATCTCTCACATACCTATACCCATTTTACCCAACCCCTCACCTTCCTCCCTCCCCTCTGGCAACCATCAGTTTGTTCTCTGTATTTATAGGTCTGATTTTGCTTTTTGTTTATTCGTATTTTTTTTATTCCACTTATGAGAGGAATCATATAGTATGTATTTCTCAGTGTGAATTATTTCACTTAGCATAATGCCTTCTAAGTCCATCTATGCTGCTGCAAATGGCAAGATCTCATCCTTTTTTATGGCTGCATAATATTCTATATTTTGGCTATGGTAAATAACACTACAATAAACATAGGAGTGCATATATTTTTTTGAAATAAGTGTTTTCATTTTCTTTGGGTAAATACCCTGTAGTGGAACTACTAGATCATATGGTAATTCTATTTTTAATTTTTTGAGGAACCTCCATACTGTTTTCCACAGTAGCTGCAACAGTTTGCATTCCTGCCAACAGTGCCTAAGGGTTCCTTTTTCTCTACATCTTTCCCAACACTTGTTATTTCTTATTTTTTTGATTTTAGCCATTCTGACAGGTGTGGAGTGATATCTCACTGCAGGTTTGATTTATATTTCCCTGATGATGAGTGATGTTGAGCATCTTATCTTTTTACATGTCTCCTGGCCATATCTTCTTTGGAAAAATGTCTATTCAGGCTATTTTTTAGTTGGATTATTTGGTTTTTTTGGGTGTTGAGTTGTAGAAGTTCTTTACATATTTTGGATCTTAACCCCTTATTTGATATATAATTTGCAAATCTGTTCTCCCATTCACTAGACTGCCTTTTTATTTTACTGATGGCTTTGTCTGCTGTACAAAAAATTTTTTATTTTGATGTGGACCCAATAGTTTATTTTTGCTTTTGTTTCCTTTAAGTTAGGAAACATATCTAGAAAAATATGGCTATAGCTGATGTCAGAGAAATTACTGCCTGTATACTCTAAGATTCTTAGTGTTTCGAGTCTTACATTTAGGTCACTTTTTAAAAAGATTTTATTTTATTTATTTTAGAGAGCAAGAGAGTATGGGGAGAAGGGCAAAGGGAGAGGATGAGAGGGATAAGCAGACCCCTTACCCAGCATAGAGCCCAACACAGGGCTTGATTCCAGGACCATCATGACCTGAGCCAGAACCAAGAGTTGGATGCTTAACTAAATGAGCCACCTAGGTGCTCCTCAATTTAGATCTTTAATCCATTTTTGAGTTTTAGTTTTGTGTGTGTGTATGGTGTTAGAAAGTGGTCCAGTTTCATCCCTCTACATGTAGCTGTTCAGTTTTCCCTACACTATTTGTTGAAAAGACTGTCTTTTTCCCATTGTGTACATTTTCTTCCTTTGTCATAGATTAATTGACCATATAATCATGAGTTTATTTCTGGACTCTCCATTCTAGTCCATCGATCTGTGTGTCTATATTTGTGCCAGTTACCAAACTGTTTTAATTACGACAACTTTGTAGGACATCTTGAAATTTGGGATTGTGATACCTCTGACTTTGTTCTTTCTCAGGATTGCTTTTTGTTAGCTGGGGTCTTTTGTGGATCCATACAAATTTTAGGATTATTTATTCTAGTTTTGTGAAGAACACTGTGGGTATTTTGATAGGATTTCACTGAATTTGTAGATTGCCTTGGGTTATATGGCTATTTTAACAATATTAATTCTTCCAATCCGTAAGCATAGAGTATCTTTCCATTTTTTTGCATCTTTAGTTTCTTTCATCCGTGTTTTAGATCTTTCACCTCTTTGGTTATAAGTTTATTCCTTGGTATTCTGTTCTTTTTGGTGTAATTGTAATGTTTTTTAAATTTCTCTTTCTGCTACTTCATTATTAGTGTATAGAAACAATACTGATTTCTGGGTATTGTGTATCTTGCTACTTTACTGAATTTGTTTATTACTTCTAGTAGTTTCTAGATGGAGTGTTTAGGGTTTTCTATGTATAGTATCATGTCTTCTGCAAACAGTGAAAGTTTTACTTCTTCTTTACCAATATGGATGCTGCTTATTTCTTTTTCTTGTCTGACTGTTGTAGCTAGGACTTTCTGTACTATATTGAATAAAAGTGGCAAGAACAGACATTCTTGTCTTGTTCCTGATCTCAGAGGAAAAGCTCTCAATTTTTCACCACCGAGTATGGTGTTAGTTGTGGATTTTTCATATATGGTCTTAATTATGTTGAGGTATGTTCCCTGTAACCCCACTTTGTTGAAGTTTTTAATCACAAATGGATGTTGAATCTTTTCAGATACTTTTTCTGCATCTATTGAGATGACCATATCATTTTTATCCTTAGTGTTGTTGATGTGATGTATGATGTTGCAAATACTGAACCATCTTTGCATCTCTGGAATAAATCCTACCTGATCGCGGTGAATGATGACTTCATGTATAGTTGTATGTAGTTTGCTAATATTTTGAGGATTTTTGCATCTATCTTCATCGAGAACATCGGCCTTAGTTTTCTTTTTTGTGGGGTCTTTGGCTGGTTTGGGGTTTAGGGTAATGCTGGCCTTGTAGAATGTATATGGAAGTCTTCTTTCCTATTCTATCCTTTGGAATAGTTTGAAGAGAATACCTCTTCTTTATGTGCTTGGCAGAATTTACCCATGAATTCATCTGGTCCTGGACTTTTATTTTTTGGTAGATTTTTTGTTTACTGATTCAATTTTATAATTGATCAGTTCAGATATTCTGTTTCTTCCTGGTTCAGTTTTGAAAGACTGTATGTTTCTTAAAATCTGTCCATGTCTTCTAGGTTGCCTAGTTTGTTGGCATGTACTTTTTTGTAGTCTTCTCTTATAAATCCTTGGTATTTCTGTGGTGTCAGCTGTTACTTCTCTCTCATTTCTGATTTTATTTACTTGGGTACTTTCCTTTTTTTTTTTTTTTTTTCATGATGAGACTGATTAAGAGTCTGCCAATTTTGTTTACTTTTTCAAAGAACCAGATTTCAGTTTCATCTATCCTCTTCTGTGGTTTTATTAAGTCTCTGTGTCACTTATTTCCAGTCTGATCTTTATTATTTCCTTTTTCTTCTACTCACCTTGGCCTTTGTTCTTTTTCTAGTTCCTTTAGGTGTAAGGTTAGATTGTTTATTTGAGCCTTTTCTTGTTTCTTTAGTTAGGCCTCTATTGCTATTTACTTACCTCTTTACATTGCTTTTGCTGTGTCTCAAAGATTTTGGACTGTTATGTTCTCATTTTCACTTCTTTCCATGTATTTTTTATTTCTTCTTTTATTGCTTCACTGACCCAGTGGTTGTTTAATATGTTATTTAGTCTCCACATGATTGTGTTTTTCTAATTTTTTTCTTGTGATATATTTCCAGTTTCACAGCATTGTGGTTGGAAAAGATCCATGATTATGATTTTAATCTTCTTAAATTTATTGAGGCTCATGGGACACTTGGGTGGCTCAGTCAGTTAAGCATCCAATTCTTGATTTTGGCTCAGGTCATGGGCTCCATGCCCAGGTTGGGCTCCATGCTCAGTGAGCAGGGCATCTGCTTGAGGATTCTCTTCTTCTTCCTCTCCCCTGACTATTGTGTGTGCTTTCCCCCTCAAGGAAATAAATAAATAAATCTTTTAAAAAAATTTATTGAGGCTCATTTTGTGGCCTAATATGTGATCTATCAGGAGAATGTTCTCTGTGGACTTGAAAACAATGTGTATTCTGTTCTTTTTGAATGGAATGTTATATACATATACATATATCTATGTATATATATGTTATATACATATATATACATATATATACATAATTTCCTTTCTGAATTTCTGTCTGGATGATTTATCTATTAATGTAAGTAGAGTGGTAAAGTCCCCTAGCATGGCCATCAATTTTCCTCTTTATGTCTGTTAATACTTGCTTTATGTATTTAGCTATTCCAGCTGTGGATTTTTCATGTATGGTCTTAATTATGTATTTAGGTGTTCCAGTGTTAGGTGTGTAGATTTTACAATTACTATGAACTCTAGTTGGATTGCTTCCTTTATCATTACATGCGTATTCCTTCTTTGTCTTATTTTGGTCTTTGTTTTAAAATCCATTTTGTCTGATATAAGTATTGCTACCCTGGCTTTTTTCACTTCCATTTGCATGGTGAGTGTTTTTCCATTCCTTCACTTTCACTTTATACATGTCTTTAGGTCTGAGGTCTCTTATAGGCAGCATATAGATGGATCTTGGTTTTACTTATTTTTTATCTGTTCTGCCACCTTATGTCTTTTGATTGGAGCATTTAGGGCATTTATACTTAATTATTGATATATATGTACTTATTGCCATTTTTATATAGTTCTCTGGTTGTTTGTCTCCTTGTTCCTTTCCTCTTTTCTTTTGCTCTCTTTCTGATTGACGAGTTTCTACAGTGTTCTCTTTGGCTTTCTTTTTATTTTTTGGCTACCTAGCATAGGTTTTGGGTTTGTTACCATGAAGCTCATACATAACAACCTAAGGAAACAGTAATCTATATTAATTTGATGGTTATTTATGTTCAAACACATTCTTGAAAAACAAAAAGAGAAAAAAAATCTTTTTCCCCCTTCTCTTCTCTTTTTACTCCCTTCTCCACGTTATCTCCACGTTATTGTGTTTTACATCTTTTTATTCATAATTTTCTCCTGTCTAATTACAGCTATTTCCTTTACACTTGAAGGAGTTCCTTTAACATTTCTTTTAAGTCTTGTTTAGTGGTGATAAACTTTATCTTTTGTTTGCCTGGGAAACTCTTTATCTCTCCTTCAAATCTGAATGATAACCTCACAGTATTCTTGGTTGTAGAGTAATCCCTTCTGGCCTGCAGTTTCTGCTGAAAAATCAGCTGATAAGATAGCTTTATAGGTTTTCCCTTGCATATAACTTTTTGTTTTCTCTCTGGCTACTTTTAAGATTCTCTCTTTAACCTTTGCCGTTTTAATTATGTGCACAGTAATTATGTGCTGCGGTGTGGCTTCCTTGGGTTCATCTTGTTTGGAACTCTCTGTGTTTCTTGGACTTGGATGTCTTGGCATAATGCTACTTTTATTTTATTTTTTAAAAGATTTTTATTTATTTATTTATTTGAGACAGTGAGCAAGTGAGAGAGAGAGCATGAGGAGGGGGAGAGGGAGAAGAAGACTCCCTACTGAGCAGGAAGTCTGATATGGGCCTCTTGATCCCAGGACTCTGAGATCATGAACTGGGCCAAAGGCAGAGGCTAAACCAACTGAGCCACCCAGGTGCCTCTATTTTTTTTTTTTTAATTCTTTATTTAAATCCAATTTAGTTCACATATACTGTATTATTAGTTTCAGGAGTAGAATTTAATGATTCACCAGTTTAGGCATAATGCTAATTTAAAACAGTTGTAGCTATTTGCATTGGCACAGGAAACAAAATGTCTCCTTCCTTAGGTTAGGTGCTCTCCTTAGGTGCTCCCACAGTGGCCCTCATCACAGTGTTGGAATGGCTGCTCTTATACTGTTATTTCTACTTGAGTGTAACTTCTGTGAGGACAGAAACCATGTTTATCTCATGCATTATTGTGTCCCCTATAAAAATGGAAGTAATAATGGCACTTTATGCAGAGCTCATTGCGAGAACTACATGAATTAATGCACGTATAAATCTTAGAGCACAATCTAACACAGAGTAAGTATGGAATAAATGCTAGCTATTATTAACTACAGTGGCACCTATCACACAGGAGGCACATTAAATATCTGTTGTATACATGAATCAATTTTGCCAACTGATTCTAGTTCTGAAATTGAGTGCTTCTTTACTCAAGAGCATTTGTGACAGTTAAGTATAGCTGTTACGTTCTCTCAAACTTTGACAAAACCACCCAGTGCCCTCGCTGCTTCTCCCATGTTGAGGTTTATAGACACATCTTTCATATCTTCCTCACCTCCCATCTCAAGATCCATTTTTGTAGTTTGTCATTATTTCTAAAATGTTAAAAAGTAGCACTAATCCCAATTCTTTCCATCACCATAAGCAGCTAATTCATTATAATTTATTGTAACAGTAATTACAGTGTACTATGATAAGTGCTAGTAGCAAAAGCAGACCACTCTGTGAATGAATACAGAGAATAAAGAAATTAAATCAGAAAAACCATTTCAGAGTAGTAGACATTTGAGTTAGGTTGTAAGAATAAGTAAGCATTTTCTAAGTGAGAGAAGAGGGGAAAGAGGCAATTCAGGTAAATAAGGAGCCCCTGGGTGCTCAGGGACTGGAAGAGAGGGTGCATATGTGAACAGTGAATGAAGAGTCCAGAAAGTAAAATCAGGGCCTGATTGTGAATGCTTTCCTATGTCACTTTCTACCTATAAGTCTAAACTTTCTACCTACAAGTACCAAGTATCCAACAAGATCTCCACATAGGGGCGTAATGCTGGTGGGCAGACTGCGTATGAAAGGAGAAATAACATCAGGAGGTGCTGCCATGGCCCAGGCACTGCTTTGTGCCTATAGAGGAAGGCACAAAGCAGTGAGAACATGAAGGAGGCTCTGCATTCTGGAGACAAGTCAAGAGTGTCAGGGGACCAAGATTCAAGATATCTGGCATGAAAGAAGATCTACGGTAGCTGAACCACAGATTCTCTAATTCATTCACACTGATCAACTATTTACAGAGGCCCTATTATACTGGGATACAGCAGTGAATTAGAGAAAAAAGGTCTCTGCCCTTGGTGAGATAATTTTCTAGTTGGCAGACACCAATGAGTAAGAAAACTGTGATAGCTGTGAGGAAGGAAATAAACAGGATAACTGATTTTAAAGAAAAAGACTGAGTGTGATAAATATATAAGAGTACAGAGAGGAGACCTGAGGCTACTTTCAGCTTAAGCCTGAAGGATGCAAATAAAAGACCATAATCAAAATGGTGAATGAAGACAGAATTTATAAGGGGAGTTTAAGATGTCAGTAAGAAACAAATTAAGCACCACACTTGAGAAGAGATCAAAGATCATTATAATCAGATAATCAGAAGGTGACACCTGTAGAAGCTGCCTCTGAAGAAATCTAAGATGGCTTAACTATATAGACATCTTATCCCTTAAAGATCAAAACGTTTGGAATATTCTACTTTAGTTCTTGGGTTGGTTATATATATGACACAAGAAAGCGCAAGGGGAGAGAAAGTTTCATCACGTTGAGTATACAATTTCCTAAAAAACAGAAATTATGACTTTATTTTTATTTTTTTAGAGAGAAAGAGAAAGTGCATGCACATGAGAGTAGGGGTAGGGGCAGAGGGAGGAAGAAAAACAATCTTAAGCAGGCTCCATACCCAGAGGGGCTTGATCTCACCACCCAGAGATCATGACCTGAGCCAAAATAAAGAGTCGGATACTTAACCAACTGAGCCACCCAGGTGCCCCCAGAAATTATGGCTTTAAAGTCTATTTTAAATGCCTTCTAATATACGTTCTTACTGCAATAATATGAACATATAATGTTTCACAAATCTCAATTATTTTTAGTTTGTTCATTTATGACTAATATTGTATCAGGAATTTCTTCTTTACTGGGACTGTTTTTACCATTCATTTTTAAATACAGAATTTTTAGTGGCTACTGACATCAATATATTAGTAACGTCAATATTGAGCTTTCCTTTAAAATCTACAACACTGCATTGCTTTCCTACAGAATCCAACTCAAGTTTAAAATATGATGTAAAACAGTATGAAATATATTATAAAATGGTAAATAAAAACTTCATAGCAAATTTTACTGGGCTTACACTTAAAATGTTTGTCTGTATATATTTTGCCTATACAATAAAACTGTTACAAAAATGAGAATGAATAAAACAAAGATTTAGTTTCATGAACTACTTTCTGCAGAAAAGTTTATGACTGGAGGAGTCTTAGCGTATCTAAATGCCCACTCCTCCCTTTCTAAAGATAAGTGGAGAGAAATCTAGCAAAGGCTATGTGATGTAAGTCACATGAATAATGAGTGAAATAAAATGGTTCGCCAACCATAAAGGGGCTTTTAAAATATGATCACTATTAATATAAATATTATAAATATAAATTTTAAAGTGAGTTATTTGCTTAAAAAAAGGATTCTTCCATTAAAATACTCTTTTTTGAGCAATTTTTTATTAATTATTTTTATTGATATATAATATGTTCTTTGCCCCAGGGGTACAGGTCTGTGAATCGCCAGGTTTATACACTTCACAGCACTCACCATAGCACATACCCTCCCCAATGTACATAACCCAACCACCCTCTCAATACCCCCCTACCCCCAGCAACCTACTCTTTTTATATACTATACTTTTCTGATAGACCAACTTTTTCCTTTTCTACTACAGTAAATAAAGTTATACCACTACTGTGAAACAATGTATTTAATGTAGAATTGGGGTGCGGGGTCAAGCATGCTACACACTCTCAACCAAAAGGCAATGATGGTTACAGCATGCTAGGAACATACTGGAATAAAATCAACTGACTTCTACTAATCTTAAAATTATTTTATTTCAGTCTTGACATTTCTATGACGCTCCTGTCTTTTCCCATCTCCCATCTTCATATTATCGTACCTAAACTTAACATGATACCTTTCCTGCCATCCCTTTCCCATTTGTGTGCATGTGTAAGACAGACAGACAGACAAGACACACATACACACACAAACACACAAGTTCTTCTCTCCCAGCTCCAAATTTTATTCTCTGGTTCCTACAAACTTCTTTCCAATCCCACTCAGAAGCCTGTATTAACGTATACATATTAGTGTATACATTTACATTTTCCTTCAGGAAAACAGCAGTTACACATTAGAACACCTTCACGGGGATGAAGATGGAAACGCTGGCATCAGAAGTGTTGAGAATTTACTTCTATGTTAGTCCCTAATCTCTCTAAGCCTCAGTTTGCCAAGCAGCAAAGTAAGAGTCACAGGATTACTCATGAGGATTAAATGGAGGAAGCAACAGAGGTCACTTTATAGCTGTAGGTATATAATACAGGAAAGCAGTAGGGATTATAGTTTAAGGAACTGATAATTTCAATTAATAATAATAACCAGGGACTGAAGATCAAACACTACCTAGAGAGCAATGGAATAAAGGACACTACCATTTATGTAACTTCCTTTTTTCCAATAAAAAGCTTACATTCGAAATTGCCAAGCTAAATTCTCCACTCCCCAGCATACATGCTCACCAGCCACATTTGCTGGTAGGGTTGGGGCAGTGGCAGGTTACTGGCAGTAGGGCACAGGCTGTCTCTTTTTTCATACAACCTGATGCACTAAATGGATTGCTTAGCCAGTCCCTCCATCTATAATTACGTACAAGGATATCAAATTGCTTATGAGACATAGTAATACGTACTTACTTTCAAGGATATCAAATTGCCTTTGAGACACAGTAACAGCAGGGCCCATCCAAAACTTTTCTATCATTCACAGAATAACCTTAATGGATCTCATTCATTGTTTAAGAAGGAAATCATCACATCATGAAAAGATTAGAATGAAAATGAATTTGCTTTCTAAATAAATAGATGATGAACTACAAAGCCCTGTGCTTTGTAAAGTAAGCCAAGTCTAATAAACATAATTACTATGTCACAGAACAACTATAACACTTGGGAATAGATGATGGGTTTTATTTATATTTTAATAAACTGGCCAACTGAGTATATAAGAAATTTAACGTGAAGTACTTTCAGTCGATGAAATCAGGATTATCAGCTATGGAGCTCAAATGTTTTGATACTAAGATTTTATCCTAATTTTATACACACACACACGCGCACACACACATGCAGGTACAAGGCAGTGTGAAACATCACTGATGATCAGATAATCAACTTGTTAAATCAGAGGTTATCACTTTGAAAATTCTGCTTGATATATACCAACTCAAAGTACAGAAGAAATGCTGTCTGATTCTTAAAATGTATAGGCATACCCCAGAGATATTGTGGGTTTGGTTCCAGGCCACCACAATAAAGCAAATATCAAAGTGTGAGTCACATGAATATTTTTGAGTCACATGAATATTTTGCCCAGTACATACAAATGTTTATACTATATTCAGTCTATTAAGTGTGTAATAGCGTTCTATCTAGAAAGACAATGGATATACCTTGATTTAAAAATACTTTATTGTTAAAAAATGCTAAATATCATCTGAACTTTCAGCAAGTCATAATCTTTTTGTTGGCAGAGGGTCCTTCCCTCGCAGCTCTGGCTGCTGACTGATCAGGGTGGTGACTGCTGAAGGCTGGGGTGGCTGTGGCTATTTCTTAAAATAAGACAACACTGGAATTTGCTGCATCAAGTGATTGTTCCTTTCACAACTTCTCTGTAGTAAGTGATGCCATTTGATAGCATTTTACCTGCAGTACAACTTCTTTCCAAACTGGAGTCAGTCCTCTCAAACCCCATCGCTGCATTATCAATGAAGTTTATGTAATATTCTAAGTCCTTTGTTGTCATTTCAACAATTCACAGCATCTTCTCCAGGTATAGGTTCCATCACAAAAAACCCCACTCTCTGATATTATAATAGTGTTGTGTGGTGACAGATGGTCACTACATTTGTGGTGAGCAAAGCACAACATACACAGATGTCCAATCACTATGCTGTACCTCTGAAACTAATGTAACATTGTGTGCTGACTCCACTCAAATAAAACAATTTTTTATAAACCACATCCTCTGTTTATTCATAAGAAGCAATTCCTCCCCCATTAAAGTTTCATTACAGTGAGATTACAGCAATTCAGTCACATTTTCAGGGCTCCACTTCTAATTCTGGTTCTCTTGTTATTCCCACCACATCTGTAGTTACTACTTCCACTGAAGTCCTGAACCCCTCAAAGTCATCCATGACAGTTGGAATCAACTTCTTCCAAACTCCTGGCAATGTTGATGTTTTGACCTCTCCCCATGAATGTTTTTAATGGCATTTAGAATGGGGAATCCTCCCTAGAAGGTTTTCGATTGACTCTATGCAGAGCCATAAGAGGCATCACTATTTATTGTAGCTACAGCCTTATAAAATGTATTTCTCAAGTAATAATAAGACTTGAAAGTTAAAATTATTCCTTGATCTATGAGCCGCAGAATAGATGTTATGTTAGGAGGCATGAAAACAACATTAATCTCATTGGACATCTCTATCAAAGCTTTTGGGTGGCCAGTCAGTACACAATAATATTTTGAAAGGAATCTTTTTTTTTTTTAAATAGGTCCTACCGTGGGCTTAAAATATTTTGTCAACCATGCTGTAAACAGATGTGTTGTCATTCAGGCTTCGTTGTTCCATTTATAAAGCACAGGCAGAGTAGATTTAGAATAATTCTTACGGGCCCTAGGATTTTCACAATGGTAAATGAGCACTGGCTTCAATGCAAAGTCATCAGCTGTATGAGCAATGAACAAGAGAGTCAGCCCGTCCTTTGAAGCTTTGAAGTCAGGCACTGATTTTTCTTCTCTAGCTGTGGAAGTCCTAGACGGCATCTTTTTCCAACAGAAGAACAACTATCTTAGCTAGAACTTCTAGGTAACTTGCTGTAGCTACAGCGACACTTGCTGCTTCAACTTCTACTTTTATGTTATGGAGATGGCTTCTTTCCGTAAACTTCATGAATCAATCTCTACTTGTTTCGAACATTTCTTCTGCATCCTCTTTCCCTCTCTTAGCTTCAAAGAATTGAAAAGTTAGGGCCTGGCTCTGGATTAGGCTTTGGCTTTAGGGAATGTTGTTTGATCTACCCAGACCATTAAAACTTTCTCCATACAATCTGCAAGGGTTTGAAGAGGTGGGGGGGTAGGAGGTTGGGGGAACCAGATGGTGGGTATTAGAGAGGGCACGGATTGCATGGAGCACTGGGTGTGGTACAAAAACAATGAATACTGTTATGCTGAAAATAAATTAAAAAAAAAAAAGATTAAAAAAAAAAACTTTCTCCATAACAGCATTTGCTTTCTTAATTAATATATACACTGGAGTAGCATT
Organism: Enhydra lutris kenyoni; assembly: GCF_002288905.1. Taxonomy (NCBI): domain Eukaryota; kingdom Metazoa; phylum Chordata; class Mammalia; order Carnivora; family Mustelidae; genus Enhydra; species Enhydra lutris. Next base: position 5,344,468 of record NW_019154092.1, on the reverse strand, counting down.
TTCATTTCTTTTAAGAACTTTCCCTTTGCATTCACAACTTGGCTAACTGGTATAGGAGGCCTATCTTTTAGCTTATCTCAGCTTTTGATATGCCTCCCTCATTAAGCTTAATCATTTCTAGCTTTCTGATTTAAAGTGAGAGCCATGCAACTTTCCCTTTCACTTGAACACTTACTGGCCCTTACAGGGTTATTTATTGGCCTAATGTCAATATTATTGTGTCTCAGGGAATAAGGATGCCCAAGGAGAAAGAGCGAGATGGGGAATAGCCAGTCGGTGGAATAGGCAGAATACACCTTTATCAATTAAGTTTGCTGTCTTATCTGGGCAGTTTGTGGTGCCCTAAAACAATTACCATAGTAACATTAATGATAACTCATCGCAGATCACCATAACAAATATGACAAGAATGAAAAATTCTGAAATACTGCAAGAACTACTAACTGTGACATGGAGACAAGAAGTGAGCAAATACTGTTGGAAAAATGTTATTGATAGACTTGCTTGACACAGGGTTGCCACATATCTTTAACTTCTAAAAAATAAACAAAACCCACAGTATCTGTGAAATGCAATGAAGTATAAGTATTTTAAGATTTTTAGAAAAAAACATCATATTAACAGAGTATTTTAGTATGAGTGTGAATTTAGTGCTCTTAAAATGGCCACCATACATACATGAACACATATGGAAATAATTGTAATTTCAAGAAAGCAGCATACATTGCAGAGGGCAAAAAAATCCATCTGGACCAGGATAAGAGTTTACTTCTAAAACCTCAGTGCTGACAAGCAATTTATGTAATATAAATTCTGTAATTAAATGGTACAGAATGTTCTTAAGTGTCAGGATTTCCACATATATTTTATAACTTACCTTATCAAGATTAGTAAATGAATTTTTATGTTCAATTTAAAGAATATCAAGAAACACTCTCACCATTTTATGGACCTGAGGACTGGTGGGAGGTAAAGAAAGGATAGAAGAGAAAGTTCTGACTTACAGGGGAGGAAAGCATGTCAGTCAAGGCCCTGGTGAAGGTGCCTGGGCTAGGGATGCAGGTATGTGGATAAGCATGGCTGGCCCAGAGGGGATGCTCAATTGCCTTGCCATTCCCTCAAGAAAGCCAGGGTGCAGAACTCTGGCTGTGTACCAAGTCAAATGTGGGAGGGCAGTTTCACCTAGCCTATGAAAGCCTATGGTCACACATAGGGAGGGGCCTGGGCTGGACTCCTTGGGTCAGACCTGTGATGACAAGAACCACTCATGAACAATTGTGAAAAATGAAACTGATGAAGAGGATTCACAATGATGAGGGGACTGGTGGGAGGCTACTATAACGATCCAGGTTGGACATGTGACCCGAACTCCTGGTAAAGTGACTGAACCAGTCCACCCAGGAAAGGAAGTACATCCAGGAAGGGCTGATAAACTGGGAGAAAAATGGGGGAGTCAAGAGACTGGAAGATGGTCTCAGATAGCAGTGAGGGCTAGAGCTCCGATGGGGCAGAGGTTACAGTTAGGAAGGGGGAATGAGAGCCCAGGATTTCCAAGGTAGAATAATCACAGGTGCTTACAAGGCCTTAAGTGTGTTCAGGTAAGCACAGTAGTGAAGTAGAGGGGAAGTCAAGGATACAGAGCTATAGTTTCTTTTATCAAAGAAATCACACAAGATGGTGGCAGATGACTGTTGGGTACACAACTAATGAATCATTGAATACTACATCAAAAACTAATGATGTATTATAGACTGGCTAATTGAACATAATAATAAAAAATAAGTTAATTAAAATAAATAAATAATGTTAAGCATGCAATTGGGGGAAAAAAACCCCAAAACTTGGAGATAAAAATATATCTGGAGATATTTAATGTATATTATATATAATGTATTATATATTCTACATATTATTTTATTATACATTATATAAATATATATAAATATGCATTACATTCATACATAATATATAATAATATATTATATAATGTATATATGTATAATAATATATGGAGATATTTAAATATATATTATACATTTTAACTATATTTTTAAATATATATTTTTCCTTTACAGAAAATCAGACAGTGTATTAAAGAAACAATTTTCTATTCCGCCTAAAGGTTTGGAAATGTATGTATCAGAAACAAAGTCGACTGATAAAATCTATACCAAATAGTTGGAAAAAAAATAACAGAAGTGGACAGCACGGGTTTTCTGTACAAGAAGAGCAGTTGTTTGGAAGCAGTAGAGGAGAGAGAGAATCTTACCAACCTTCATACCTACCAATCCCTGCGGGGCAGAGATAGGAAGCTATGCCAGAGAGCAGCTTCCCAAGAGAGGGAAGCAGCAGAAAGCACTACCCTCAGGGAAGGGAGCATTCTGAGAAGAGCCTGAGGGCACTGAGGAGTCCTCTTTAAAAATGGAGCAGTTTCCAGAGAGAAAAAAGGAAAAAGTAAGGAAACAGAGTAGGAGATGAGAAAACAGGACAGAACCAGAATCTACAGAGAGCTAAATCTGGGATGGTGCCAGAGGATGACGTGGTGAGATGGGGCTGGAACGGTCTCAGGGGCCCCAGCCTTGGTCAGCGCCAGGCCAGTCTCTGCGGGTACTGCCACACAGCCACCAGCCTCTGTTGTTTTACTCTGCTTGTGAGATTTTTATTTAAATAAACTCTGAAAATGTTTAAATTTCTTTCTTGGAACATGTTTGACAAAGTTCTAATTAAGAGCAAAAAAAAATTTTTTTTTAGCTTACTGGAACAGAATAGAAAAAAACAATTATTAACATGACTCTTAAAGCTCAGAAGTACGTGTTGGAAGGACTTCAACAGTGCATTTAATTTACTCTATTAACCCCATAGCACTATACTTATACCCTAAAAATAACACTTGTTTCTCTGGAGAAGGCAATCTCAAACTTAACAAGCTGCGGAAGACAATGACAAGCTCTAAAGGTAATCTTTCCTACTAAACCTTAATTGAGGATGTACTTTTGGATGTTTACGCTGAAGCATTTAATTGGATCTTATATCCTCTGGTTCTGTCCAAGAGGAAAAGCTAGCCCATGATGTATTTATAATTATTTTTCAAATAACACATAGTTCACCCTTTCCCACCCTTGAAGGCTTTATAACTCTATAAAACCTAAAAAAAATAAACATAGCTTTTCATTGGCCTATAACAAAAAGACAAACTATGAGCAGCATCCAGGCTAGGACAGAAAAGGAATGCTCAGAGCTCTTATTCATACACATAAAATGGATTTCTTTAAGGTTGTTCTGGATGACACATCTGTCACTACCAGAGCAAATTAATTAGTCTTACTAGGCTAGTATAGGTTAATATTTTCTTTCCACTCTTACACATCCTACTGTATCCCTCCTCAAATTCTGTCATCGTAAGGTTTAAACTAGTACTTCAGATAAATTCTGTACTTTAGTCCTAAAAGAAATGATACCCACCACCTATCATATACTGAGCTCCTACTGTGTGCCAGATGCTATGCTGCTTTATATAGATCTCATGAATCTTCACAACCATCTGTATGATATACAATATGGTGATTCAACATGTAAATTAATTAGAGTGTTTCTCTTTGGACTCTACACATAACAGTTTAATTCTCAGACAGTGAAGAATAATAATGAAAGAAAATAGGAAAAATGAGATTATCAGCTATATTAATATTAATTCCAATCAGCTCCATTAAATATTTATCCAAATGCACTATAAAATATTTAAATTCTCAAATGTGTAATCTCCTTCCTGAGTCTTTATCCCTTCCCCAAAAAGATATTATAGCTTTTAAAATCGAAAGAGTGGCAGAAAGATGGTGAGAAGCAAGTTATACAGGAAACAGAACTAAATCAGTAGCATTTTATTTCTCATTTGTAATGAAGCTTTACAAAAATCTGTTTTATAAAATGGATTCACACACTTTCATTTAAACAATAGATTAAAAAAATTAAGAACAGATTAATTTTAAACAAAATCAGAAATGAAAGAGAAGAAATAACAATTGAAACCACAGAAATACAAAGAACAAGAAAATATTATCAAAAATTATATGCCAACAAATTGGACAATCTGAAAGAAATGCATAAATGCATAAATTCCTATAAACATACAACCTCCCAAAACTGAATTAGGAAGACAGAAAATTCAAACAAATGAATTACCAGCAATGAAATTGAGTAAGTTATTTAAAAACTCCCAGCAAACAAAAGCCCGGGACCAGACAGCTTCATAAGTAAATTCTATCAAACATGTAAAGAAGAGTTAATATTTATTCTTCTCAAAGTACTGCCGAAAAATAGAAGGAAAGCTTCCAGATTCATTCTGACACCAAAACCAGATAAAGACACCACAAAAAAAGAGAACTATAGGCCAATATTTCTGATGAACAGAGATGCAAAAAATCCTCAACAAAGTACTAGTAAACAGAATCCAACAATACAGTAAAAAAGTCATTCACCATGATCAAGTGGGATTTATTCCTAGGAAGCAAAAGTGGTTCAATATTCATGAATCAATCAATCAATGTGATATATCACATCAAGAAGTTCTGGATAAAAACCATATGATCATTTCAACAGATGCAGAAAAGCATCTAACAAAGTAAACATCCATGCATGATAACAAATCATCAACAAAGTAGATTTAGAGGGAAAGGCCATATATGAAAAACCCACAGCTAATATCATACTCAATGCTGAAAACTGAGATCTTTTCCCCTAAGATCAGGAACAACACAAGCATGTCCACTCTCACCACTTTCTTTCAACATAGTCCTAGAAGTCCTAGCCATAGCAATCTGACAAGAAAAAGGAATAAAAGACATCAAAATTGGTAAGGAAAAAGTAAAACTTTCACCATTTGCACATGACATGACACTATATATAGAAAACACTAAAGATTCTACCCCCAAACTACTAGAACTGATAAATGAATTAGTAAGGCAAAGGATACAAACTCAATGTACAGAAATCTGCTGCATTTCTATACACTAATAATGAAGCAGCAGAGAGAGAAATTAAGAAAACAATCCCCCCCCAAAAAGAAAAGAAAATCAATACCACTTACAATGAAACCAAAAATAATACCTAGGAATACACAAATAAGGTGAAAGATCTGTACTCTGAAAACTGTGAAAGAAAATGAAGACAACACAAATAGAAAGATATTCCACGCTCATGGATTGGAATAACAAATATTGCTAAAATGTCCATATTACCCAAAGCAATCTATAGATTTAATGCAATTTCTATCAAAATACCAATAGCACTTCTGACAAAACTAGAATTTAATGCAATTTCTATCAGAATACCAATAGCACTTTTCACAGAACTAGAACAAATAATCCTAAAATTTATATAGAACCACAGAAGGCCTCCAACAGCCAAAGCAATCTTGAAAAAGAAGAACAAAACTGAAAGTATTACAATCACAAATATCAAGATATATTATTAAGCTACAGTAATCAAAAGTATTACAATCACAAATATCAAGATATATTATTAAGCTACAGTAATCAAAACAGTACAGAACTGGCAAAGACACTGATAAAAATATAAAGAAGAGAACAGAATAGAAAACCCAGAAATAAATTCATGATTATATGGTCAATTAATCTTTGACAAAGGAGACAAGAGTATGCAATGGGAAAAGAGTCTCTTCAACAAATGGTATTGGGGAAAACTGAACAGTTCTGTGCAAAAGAAAGAGACTTGGACCACTGTCTTTCACCATATACATAAATAAACTAAAAATGCATTAAAGACCTAAATATGAGACCTGAAACCATAAAAATCCCAGGCAGTAATTTTGCTGACATCGGCCATAACAAAATTTTTGGAGATCTGTCTCTTGAGGCAAGAGAAACAAGAGCAAAAATAAGTAAGTGGGATTATATCAAAATAAAAACCTTCTGCACAGCAAAGGAAACAATCAACAAAACTAAAAGACAAGGTAACAAATGGAGGAAGATATTTGTAAATTACATATTCAATAAAGGTTTAGAATTCAAAATATATAAACAACTTACATAACTAACAAAGGAAAAAAAAAACCAAATAATCCAATTAAAAGAATGGGCAGAAGACATAAATGGACATTTCTCTGAAGACACCCAGATGGCCAAGAGAACCATGAAAAGATCCTCACCATCACTCATCATCAGGGAAATGAAAAATCAAACCCACAATGAGATATCACCTCACATCTGTCAGAATGGCTAAAATAAAAAATATAAGAAACAACAGGCATTGGCAAGGAAGTGGAGAAAAAGGAACCCTTGTACACTGTAGGTGGGAATGCAAACTGTTGCAGCCACTGTGGAAGACAATATGGAGGTTCCTCAAAAAATTAAAAATAGAATTACCGCACGATCCAGTAATTCCACTAGTGGGTATTAACCCAAAAAAATAGGAAAACAGCAATTCAAAAAGATATATGCACCCCTATGTTTACTGTAGCATTATTTACAATAGCCACATTATGGAAGTAGCCCAAGTGTCCATAGATAGATAACTGGATAAAGATGATGTGGTACAGATATACAATGGAATATTACTCAGCCATACAAAAGAATGAGATCTTGCCACTTGCAACAACATGGATGGATCTAGAGGGCATAATGCTAAGCCAAATAAGTCAGAGAAGGACAAATACCATATGATTTCACTCATGTAGAATTTAAGAAACAAAACAGATGAACAAAGGAAAAAGAGACAAACAAAAAAATAAATTCTTAACTACAGAGAACAAACTGATGATTGGCAGAGGGGAAGATGTGAAGGAGATTAACAGTACACTTAGGGTGATCACTGAGTACTATATAGAATTGTTCAATCTTATATTATATATATGTCAACTATACTCCAATTAAAAAAAGATTTAATTAATTTTGCCTAAGTTGATTCTTTCCTAAATAATTTTCAGCACTCATCAACAGGATGGTAATAAATATTGTAAATATTATGATGGACAGTGTTGAAAATTCAGGTTAATTGTTCACAATGCCAATAACAAAAAAATAGTAGCACTCACCTCCTTTGCACTCTTAATTTTAGTCAGAAACGTATGCAGTTCCATTGTTTCTGCAAACAGTGCACGACATACTGCCTGATAATGATTTGGTGCCTCTGATTCAGTTGGAAGATGAGCAGCACATAACTACAGAAGAGGAAAATAAAATAATAATGCTCATTTATTATTTTGGGATTTTAGTACCTTAAAAATAGACATATCCCATATATTCATATTTTCATATCAGACAGCAAGGCAGTTCCCAGCATCCAAAGCCTAATGCATCACAAAACCATCAGTAAAATCTACACAATTATATGGAAAAAGTGCTCTATTGACAAACATCCAACAGCACAGATGAACTTCATAGAATTCGCTAGCTTCTATTTGAAAATGATAGGACATTTGTAAAATTTTGGTTGCAAGCAGAAAGGGAAATACCATTTACTGAGTATTAATCATAACACAGGTGTTTTAATAGCTATCATTAATTTTTTTTTACCATGCCAAGTACTTGTATTTGACATGTCAAAATACAGCATAATAGCATTTACTCTTCAGTGTAACCCTGAATTATCTCCATTTTATAGCAAAGGAAACTAAGGCTAAGAGGACTCACGTGACTTGTCCACAGTCAGAAAGCTGACATGAGAGAGAAGAATTAAATATAGTCTTACAAGATTCTAAAGCCCAGGCTCATCCCAATACATACTGAATTGTGTAATGCAGTAAAAAGACATGGGCGCCTGGGTGGCTCAGTCAGTTAAGCATTTGCCCTCTGCTCAGGTCATAATCCTACAGTACCAGGATTGAAACCCGTGTCAAGCTCCCTGCTCAGCAGGGAGTCTGCTTTTCCCTCTCCCTCTGCTCTGCCCCTCCCCCACACTCCCTAACTAGTGCTCTCTTTCTTGATCATTCTCTCGCTCTCGAATAAATAAATAAAATCTTAAAGAAAGAAAGGAAGAAAGGAAGAAAGGAAGAAAGAAAGAAAGAAAGAAAAAGAAAGAAAGAAAGAAGGAGAGAAAAAGAAAACCCATCAGATTGACAAGTAGATCATCAGTAAACGGTGACTGGAACAAAGAGGGTGGAGGGCAGAATAATTCCACTGGAGGTAGCTCCAGTCCCAATGTCTTCTACTGTACATAGTCCATAACCCCCAAACTACTGGTGGGTAAAAGAGCAAGTTAGCATCATACACAACAATTTAGAAAAATCAAACATCATTTAATTTATTAGATTGGAAAGACACTCTATCATGAGTCTAGTGCATGGGAATAATTTTACTTTTGTAAAGTAATAATTTTGTTTCCATGTACTATAGTTATGTTTTAAGGTACTTCATTTACTTTATTTTTTTATTTTATTTATTTATTTTTGTGGGGAAGTAGATTTTTTTAATCATTTTTAAAATTTATTTTCAGCATAACAGTATTCATTGTTTTTGTACCACACCCAGTGCTCCATGCAATCCGTGCCCTCTCTAATACCCACCACCTGGTTCCCTCAACCTCCCACCCCCCCACCTCTTCAAACCCTTCAGATTGTTTTTCAGAGTCCATAGTCTCCCATTGTTCACCTCCCCTTCCAATTTCCCCCAACTCCCTTCTCCTAACTCCCCATGTCCTCCATGCCTTTTGTTATGCTCCACAAATAAGTGAAACCATATGATAATTGACTCTCTCTGCTTGACTTATTTCACTCAGCATAATCTCTTCCAGTCCCGTCCATGTTGCTACAAAAGTTGGGTATTCATCCTTTCTGATGGAGGCATAATACTCCATAGTGTATATGGACCACATCTTCCTTATCCATTCGTCCATTGAAGGGCATCTTGGTTCTTTCCACAGTTTGGCGACCATGGCCATTGCTGCTATAAACATTAGGGTACAGATGGCCCTTCTTTTCACTACATCTGTATCTTTGGGGTAAATACCCAGTAGTGCAATTGCAGGGTCATAGGGAAGTTCTATTTTTAATTTCTTGAGGAATCTCCACACTGTTCTCCAAAGAGGCTGCACCAACTTGCATTCCTACCAACAGTGTAAGAGGGTTCCCCTTCCTCCACATCCCCTCCAACACATGTTGTTTCCTATCTTGCTAATTTTGGCCATTCTAACTGGTGTAAGGTGATATCTCAATGTGGTTTTAATTTGAATCTCCCTGATGGCTAGTGATGATGAACATTTTTTCATGATCGGAAGAATAAACATTGTTAAAATGTCTATACTGCTTAGAGCAATCCATACTTTTAATGCCATTCCAATCAAAATTCCACTGGTACTCTTCAAAGAGCTGGAGCAAATAATCCAAAAATTTGTATGGAACCAGAAGAGACCCCGAATCGTTAAGGAAATGTTGAAAAACAAAAATAAAACTGGGGGCATCACATTACCTGATTTCAAGCTTTACTACAAAGCTGTGATCACCAAGACAGCATGGTACTGGCATAAAAACAGACACATAGACCAGTGGAACAGAGTAGAGAGCCCAGATATGGACCCTTAACTCTATGGTCAGTTAATCTTCGACAAAACAGGAAAAAATATACAGTGGAAAAAAGACAGTCTCTTCAATAAATGGTGCTGGGAAAACTGGGCAGCTATATGTAGAAGAATGAAACTCGACCATTCTCTTACACTGTACACAAAGATAAACTCAAAATGGATAAAAGACCTCAACGTGAGACAGGAATCCATCAGAATCCTAGAGGAGAACATAGGCAGTAATCTCTTCGATATCAGCCACAGCAACTTCTTTCAAGATATGTCTCCAAAGGCAAAGGAAACAAAAGCCAAAATAAACTTTTGGGACTTCATCAAAATCAAAAGCTTCTGCACAGCAAAGGAAACAGTCAAGAAAACAAAGAGGCAACCCACGGAATGGGAGAAGATATTTGCAAATGACAGTACAGACAAAAGATTGATATCCAGGATCTATAAAGAACTCCTCAAACTCAACACACACAAAACAGATAATCATATCAAAAAATGGGCAGAAGATATGAACAGACACTTCTCCAATGAAGACATACAAATGGCTATCAGACACATAAGGTACTTCATTTACTTTAAAAAGCTGTGAGTTCTCCCCTATATTCTTCACTATATTCAGTAAATTTGATATTTGAATTCAATTACTGAAAATATATATTTTATTATATTTTAATAATTTCTATCCATTGGAGAGTAAAAGATATCTTTGTAGATTATATTACCTTTCATAATTTGGACTTTGTTTTCATTTGTAGTAAGTATCATATGCAATTTATTAGGTAGATTACTATCTTTAATAAAGTATACTCTTCTCAAGAAAATTATATTGGGTTTCAGTGAGAAATACTCTCCACAGTACCCAAAAGAAGGCTAAGAACTGATTTATCAGGAAGCATGAAAGCAAAAATCTCACAAGCTACACAATGTAATATTACTCAACCAAAAGAAAGAATGAAATCTTGCATTAGCAATGACATGGTTGGAACTACAGAGTATTATGCTAAGCAAAGTATGTTGGTCAGAGAAAGATAAATGCCATATGACACTGGTGTAAAGGTAATATCTAGGTCTAAAAATGTTTTTTAAAAATGCATAGGACATAATCCTATGCATATATAAAATCCAAAGGAATCCACAAAGAACTATTAGAGTTATGTAATAAGCAATTTCAGCAAAGTTGTGGGATACATACACAAAGAGGTATATTTCTGTATCAATGAATAATCAGAAAATGAAATCAAGAAAGCAATTCCATTTATAAAAGTATTAAGAAATGATCAAGAGGGGCACCTGGGTGGCTCAGTGGGTTAAGCCTCTGCCTTTGGCTTGGGTCATGACCTCAGAGTCCCGGGATCGAGCTCTGCGTTGGGCTCTCTGCTCAGCGGTGAGCCTGCTTACCCCGCTCTCTCTCTACCTGCCTCTCTGCCTACTTGTGATCTGTCAAATAAATAAATAAAATCTTTTTTTTTTTTTAAAGATTTTATTTATTTGACAGAGAGAGATCACAGTAGACAGAGGCAGGCAGAGAGAGAGAGAGAGAGGGAAGCAGGCTCCCTGCTGAGCAGAGAGCCCGATGCGGGACTCGATCCCAGGACCCTGGGATCATGACCTGAGCCAAAGGCAGTGGCTTAACCCACTGAGCCACCCAGGCGCCCTAAATAAATAAAATCTTAAAAAAAATGATCAAGCAATAAATTTAACCAAGGAGGTGCAAGATATACATACTGAAAACTATAAAACATTGCTGAAAGACCCAACTAGATAGAAAGAGGGCCCATATTCATGGGTTGGAAGACTTAATACTGTGAAAATGGTAATACTACACAAAGCGATCTAGACATTGAATGCAATCCCTAATACCAATGATTTTTTCTTTTCTTTTCAAGAAACAGAAAAGCTGATCCTAAAATTCATATGGAGTTAAAAGGGGCCTCAAATAGCCAAAACAATTTTGAAAAGAACAAAGTTGGAAGACTTACAGGTTGAATTTCAAAACTCACTATAAAGTTACTGTAATCAAATCAATGTGTATATAAGGAAAGACCTATATACATCAACGGAATAGAACTGATAGTTCAGAAACAAACCCATATATCTTTGGTTGATTAATTTTTGACAAAAGTACCCAGACCATTAAATGAAAAAAGAACAGTCTCTTCAACAAATGATGTTAAGAAAACTGGATATCCACATACAGAAAAATGAAGTTCACCCTTAACTCATACTATCGATATAAAAATTAACTCAAAACAGATCAGAGACATAAATATAACAGCCCAAAGTATAAAACTCTCAGAGGAAAACATAGGGATAAACCTTCTTGTTCATGGAGCTGGTAATGATTTTTTAGATATGACCAAAGCATAACCAATAACAACAAAATAGATAAACTAGACTTTAACAAAATTAAAAGTTTTTGTACATCAAGGGAATTAAAGGGCCCATATTATGGGAGAAAATATTTGTGAATCAGATATCTGATAAGGTCTATAATTTGGAATTTTAAAGAATTCTTTTTTTTTTAAGTTTATTTACTAGGGAGAAAAAGAGAGAGAAAGTGGAAGCTAGGGAAGAGGGAGAGAGAGAATCCCAAACAGACTCCACACCCAGTGCTGAACCCAACATGGGGCTCCATCTCAAAACCCTGAGATCATTACCTGGGTTGAAACCAAGAGTCAGATGCCTAACTGACTGAGCCACCCAGATGCCCCTATAAAGAACTCTTAAATGCAACAAAAAGACAACTCAATTTAAAAATTGACTTATACAGACATTTTTCCAAAGAAAATATACAACTGACCAAAAAGCACATAAAAAGATGTTCAATACCATTAGTCATTTGAGAAATGCAAGTCAAAACCACAATGACATACAATTCAGACCCAGTAGGATGGCTACAAAAACCACCACCAAAAATGGAAAATAAATGTTGATGAAAACGTGGAGATACTGGAACCCTTGTGTATTGCTGATAGAAATGTAAAATGGTACCGCCACTGTGAAAAACAGTTTGGTGATTTATCAGAAAGTTATCATGTGCTCCAACAATTCCACCCTTAGGTAGATTTATATGAACAACATGGGTCTGAACTGCTCTTAGGTAGATCCACCCTTAGGTAGATTATATGAACGACATGGGTCTGAACAGGTACACTTACATGCAGATTTTTAAAATATAAATACAGTCTTGTATTTGTAAATGTATTTTCTCTTCTGTATGATTTTCTTAGTAACATTTTTTCTAGCTTACTTTATTGTAGGAATACAGTATATAATACATATAACACACAAACTATGTATTAACTGACTGTTTACATTATCAGTAAGGCTTCTGGTCAACACTTGGCTTGCTTAGCGATTAAGTTTTTGGGGAATCAAAAGCTGTATGCAAATTTCAGCTGTGCAGGGGGACAATGTCCCTAACCCCTACATTGTTCAAGGGTCAACTGTTTATTAAAAAGTCTAAAAAGCTAGTGCTCAAATAAAATCTTGTATATCAATGTTCATACCAGCAACCATACATATTAGCCCGAAGTGGAAACAATTCAAATGTTCTGAACTGATACATGGAAAAACAAAATGTGGTATATACAGATAGTGAAATCTTATTCATTCATAACAAGGAATAATGAACCTTAACACCATTATGCTAAGTAAAAGCAGCCAGACACAAAAGGTCATATATTGTATGATTCCATTTATATGAAATTCCCAGAATACAGAAATCCACAAAGTCAGAAAGCTGATTTAGTGGTTGCCAGGGGCTGAAAGGTGAAGGGTAAGAAGTGATGAGTATGGGGTTTCCATTTGAGGTGATAAAGAAGTTCTGGAACCAGGTAGTGGTTATGGTTGAACAATACTGTGAATGTACTTAATGCCACTAACTGTACACTTTAATTTAAATGATAAGTTGTATGTGTATTTTACCACAATTTAGAATATGTTTTAAAAACTTCACAAAGAATAATCAAATTCCGCAAAATCTCCTTTGAGACAGAGGAGAAATAATCCAAGTGGTTATTTCAGTGTCCATGAACTGCTTGATTTTTATTTTGTTCTTTGTTCCTAAATGCATCGTTTCATTTAATCCTAACAACAATCCAACTGATAGATATGGAAACTGAGATTTAAAACAGCTGAGTAATTTACCCAAATCACATAGCTAAGGCAGCAGAACTGGAGTCAAACCCAAGGAGTCTACCTCTAGATCTAAGCCAGGTTCTTATGCACTCTACTCTAGAATCAATATGTATTACTTTTATATTAAAGAAAGTAATGTTTTTAAAGTATTTACACATACAGCATGGTATATAGTAAGCATACAACAAAACCATCTTTTACAGTTACCAAACTCTGCATTATCCACCATGTACCCTTTTTCTCCCTTACTCTGTCTTATGAAGTGGAGAAGTGAGCCTTAGTTCTTCCATGTGTAAAATGGTTATAAAAATGCCTTCCCAATCCACCTCAGAGTGTTATTGTCAACTAATATCATGTTAAAAAATAAATTACAATATTAGTTGAATAAGAATGACTATTCAGGGAAGAAGTTACACACTAAAGAGGTCTTGTTCACTAAGAATTAAAAACAAGCAATCTCCAAGCTTCTAAATATTCTATTATTTATATTATTCAAATACAGTTTCATATTTCCACTTCAAAAAAGTAAAAAGCAGCTATATTCCTTTAGTTAATTCTTGTCTTCCCTTTCTACAAAGTAAACAAGAAATCGGTTACAGTTTACTAACTGGAGATTTTAACACACTAATCAAACCACAAACTCTATGTATCACTATATGGCCATGAATAATGGGTTTTATGATATGTAAACACCCTTTTAATTATTTTTCATATTATGATAGCAGTAACATAGGTAGGAGGCAAGATGAAATAGCTCAAATTAAAAAATAGAAAAATGAAATGAAAGTTACCAGATCAAATTGCTGAATGTCCTAGAATTTTTGTTTTATAAGTCAACATATTCAATGTCATTGAATAAGAATTGTAAGATTCCAATAAATCTCTAGCACTCATCTTCTAAATCTGTAGTATAAGAGAGCAATTTGGCAATGACATCTACCATTCTATTGGTCAGGTGGGTGTTCTCCTCCTCATTCACCACTCCCTGTTCACTGCCCCCTACATCCTCCCTACCAAAAAGCTTTTTAAAGGCATAAGTATGTTTATGTCTTAATGGAAAATTTTCTACTCTTCACTTTTTATCATTATCATTGGTCAACAATGGAACGAATAGGTTATTTGTGGGCTGTAGAAAGTTTTATCTGGCCTTTAAGTGTACATATTTCAAAATATATTTTAACATCTAGAAAATATAAAATGAATAAAATGTGTGAACTTTCAATCTGTGCATATATGAGGATTTTACCTGCATAAGCTGTTAATTTAAAATGAAAAGTACTTCAAGTATTAAAAGAGCTAAAGAATATATCTGAATTTCATAAGCATCATAACTGTAGAGTCCTGTTCTAGAGTTCTCAGGAGATTTATGATCTAAGAAGGGACAAGAAGCAGGGTATGCTGCAGTACACCTGAAAAGTACGGTCTTCAAGGTTTCTCTCTATTCTTGTCTATAGGACACTTTTTAAAAAGTTGGAAAATAAGTGATATATAAGCAACACTGCTTACAAAATCTAGTAAACATCATATGTAAATAACTCTAAACAGAATGCTCTTTTAAAACTAAGCTGACAAATCTTAATTTTAATCTGTGCATTTGGCATTATGTCCTTCAAGTACAACAGAAAGTTTAAGGAGAAAATTTCATTCAAGCTATAAAACTTGTTTCATTACATATAAATATCACTAAGTAGGTCAAGAAAACAAAGTAAAACAAACAGCTGTGATATTTCAGATGCAGAATCGTCATATAAATTAGTGGATCACGATTGTTATTTATTCCATAAAAAAGGAAAATGCAGGTCAACTGAAGACATCATGTGGTTAAGTTAGTGTATAATATGTAATATTAAGGCATATATGATATCTAAAAGGGGTTTCCTGAGAGTTATAATTCAATCACAAACAGCCATGTTGGGCACCTGGGTGGCTCAGTTGGTTAAGCAACTGCCTTTGGCTCAGGTCATGATCTGGAGTCCTGGGATCAAGTCTTGCATCTGATTTCCCCTGTCTCATGTGCTCTCTCTCTCTCTCTCTCTCTGTCCCTCAAATAAATAAATAAATAAAATCTTAAAAACAAAAACGGCCATGTTGAGGTTGTGAACAAATCACAAAACCAGGAATGTTTTAGTTCCTTATTCCTTTCACTAATAGCTGAAGATCTAAGACCTTTTATTAGATGCTTAATTCCCATTTACTTTTTTTTTCAGTTTATAACTTTTTTCCCATATGCTTTTTTTTTAAAGTTTCTATTTAAATTCCACTTAGTTAACATACAGTATAATATTAGTTTCAAGCGTACAACACCTGGTGCTCATCACAACACAGGCACTTCTCAAATCCCATCACCTATTTTCACCACCCCCCTGTAACCACTAGTTTGTTCTCTACAGTTTAAAGTCTAAAGTGAAATAACAACTCTTAAAAAAAGAAATACTTTAAAGCAATTTTACAACTCAAAAAAAAAAAAAAAGAAAGAAAAGAAATACTATGTAAATTGCCTCTTTACCTTCATGACATCTCTATATGACCGGATGGCTGAAACTTTTCTCTTTTCATCTTCTTCATCTTCCAGGCCTTCATCTGCAGCCTCATAGCCTTCATCATTGCTGCCATCAGCTTCCACCGTATTGGCCATGTGATCAATGAGCTGCTCCAGAGGGGGGCTTAACTCCCTTTCTTCATTCTCCTTCAAACCATAGTCCAGTGCTTTATAAATAACAATTCCCAGAGATTCAATAACCTAGGGACATTAAAGAAGGTGATTAATGGAGATGACTAAACAGCTTTACAGAGCTAATTGCAAGACATAAAATATTTAGTATGACACTTAAGCTAGGTTTAATCTATTCCATTTCAGAAACTGGTAACAAATTAGATTTGAGGGGATATTTAAGTCTCACCTATGCATTTAAAAAACAATCCCAGATGGGAATTTTTTTGTAATTTCTTCAATTCAGTATATAACAATACACAAACTCTTTCTGTTTTCTTAGATTTATACTATACACTAAAATCTGTATTATCCATTCATATAAAATACTAACCAGGTTAGTTTTCCACATTTCCAAAAGATATTTCTGAGATCAGAAAGAGCTATCAAAGAACTCTTATGCCGGTGTTTATCAAAGTCTATTTCATAGAAATACCGGTGATCTGAGAGATTGAAAACTCAGTTACTAGTAGCAGCTAACTTAAGCTAAAACAACAACAAAAAAATCTATATATAGCTACACACTGCTCATTGAGTTCCATTTAATTATTGGAACATATTTCTCATATGATATAAACAAATGAAAGACTTATTCAAACTCTGATTTCATTGTGGTGGATAGATAATCCTCCCTCCCCCACAACTCCACCAATAGTACCTTGTGAAATATAAACCTGCTTTAGGAACACTAGGTATATATCACTGTCTAATATCACCCTCACAGATGCTCTAGACTTCTGCCAATATAGGTATTCTACTCTATTCCTCAACACAGCCTTTCTTTTCTGCTCAGAAGAATCATATATAAACAATCCTTCTATTTTATTTTGCAATGTTAATGGCTCATTTCACCTTAGCTATTTTGTGGGGAAGAACACAGGCAATGAAGCCAAAGATTTAGGATTAAATGCTAACATTTGGGGTGCCTGGATGGCTCAGTCAGTTAAGTGTCTGCCTTTTGCTCAGGTCGTGATCCCCGAGAAGCCTGCTCCTTGCCCTTCTTTTGCCCCTCGCCGTCCCCCAGCTTGCGCTCTCTTGCTCTCTCTCTCTCTCTACTAAATAAATAAAATCTTTTAAAAAAAATAATAATGCTGACTTTCACCACTAACCATTTGACTCAGGGCAAATTATTTATTTTAGTCATGATTTTTCTTATCTGTAAAACGAGTATCAATGATTATCTACATCTCATGAGATTTTTTTTTTAAGATTTTTTATTCATTTATTTGACAGAGATCACAAGCAGGCAGAGAGGCAGGCAGAGAGGAGGAAGCAGGCTCCCCGCTGAGCAGAGAGCCCAATGTGGGGCTCGATCCCAGGACCCTGAGATCATGACCTGAGCCGAAGGCAGCGGCTTAACCCACTGAGTCACCCAGGCACCCCTATAAATCCTAGTTTTGGCAGAAGCACTGCATGCGAGGAAGGCAAATCCATATCAAAAGTAAGTAACTCTTCCAGTAAGAACAAAATGCCGCCCCTTCCATGGTGGAAGCAGTCATATGTACTCAACCTGCTGCCAGGCTGACTGGCTGATCACCCAGGGGAACAGTGCCATATTGAGGACATAGAGTTAGTCTCTGCTTGATGGCAGATCGGCTCTCCACCAGTGGCTAAAGCTAGGTCAACCCTGGTGAATGGAAATCTACGTTGATAAGCTCCTGCAAAGTCTCCATCCCTGCCATTGTAGCCATGTTCACAAGCTCACTGTGTGATAACAAGGTAGCCGGAAAAGGAGGCTGACTGGTGTCCACAAAACAGGTCATCCCAACCATTTGAATATTAAAATCCTTCTCTTGGGGTGCCTGGGTGGCTCAGTGGGTTAAGCCTCTGCCTTCGGCTCAGGTCATGATCTCAGAGTCCTGGGATCGAGCTCCACATTGGGCTCTTTGCTCAGCAGGGAGCCTGCTTCCCTCTCTCTCTGTCTGCCTCTCTGCCTACTTGTGGTATCTCTCTCTCTCTCTCTCTGTCAAATAAATAAAAATTTTAAAATAAAATAAAATAAAATCCTTCTGTAACGAAGTCACTCTTTGGTGAGCATTCACCTGAGACAAATATCTTCACTTTTTTTTTTTTTTTTTTTTTTTTGCCCAGAGAAGTCTATCCACATATCTATTCCCCAGATTTCCTTTTCACCAATATGGCAATCATATTCCCTCCAAGCAAAGTACACAACCAGGTATACTTTTCAAAGTTCTGCCCACTGGATTTCCCTTCAGCACTGTCCTTCAGGGACATCCCTGAAAGGGGCTACATGCTAACTGTCCACTTTCGGCTGGCACCTGCATATTATACAGAACCATCTGTAAACCAGGCCCAGGTCTTCTCTTCTTCTGTCAGCTGATTGTAGAACTCCCCAGAAGGCAAATAGGGTAGAGGCTAGGAAAGAGAAGGGAGTGCAGCAGAAGTACATCTGGGCAGTGCTTTCCGGGCCCACTTGCACCCAATCACAGGTATGCCATTCCAAGTGATGATGCAGTGTTGCTATGCACACCCAACTTCATGGTTTAAAGGGTCAGACAATACCCAGTTCATGATGGGCAACTCAGGTCACATGGTAACTTGATGGACTGTGGTTAAGTGTTCAGTCTGTACTGTGGCCCAGTAGCTGGCCAAGAGCTGCTTCTCAAAAGGAGAATAATTATCCACAAAGGATGGCAGGGCTTTGCTCCAAAATCCTAAGGGCCTGCACTGTGATTTGCCTATTGGGGCTTGCCAAAAGCTCCAAACAGCAGCTCTATCCACTGCCAATTCAAGCACCACTGGATTTGCTGGACCACATGGCCCACGTGACAGGGCAGCTTACAAGCAACCTGGACTTGTCGTAGAGCCTTCTCTTGTTCTGCTTTTCACTCAAAACTAGAAACTTTCTGGGTCATTCGGTATGGGCCAGAGTAATACAATATATTTATAGGAATATATTGCCTCCAAAATGTAAAGAAGCTACTAGCCATTATGCCTCCTTTTTGTTGTGGGTTTGGGGGTGGGGACTGATGCAAAAACTTATCCTTCACCCTAGAAAAGATAGCTCTGAACCACACCACTGGACTCCTAAAACTTTCACTGAGGTGAAATTCCCTAAATTTTTATCAGATTTATTTCCAATGTTCTAACACATAAATGTCTTACCAGTAAATTTAGAGTAGTTGCTATTTCTCACTCACTAGGGCCAACCAGCATAATATCATCAATGTAATGGACAAGTGTGGTATCTTAGAGAAGAGAAAGGCAATCAAGATCCTTGTGAACTAAATTATGACACAGCTCTGGAAAGCTGATACACCCCTGAGGTAGGCCAGTGAAGGTGTCCTGCTGGCCTTGACAGGTGAAAGCAAACTGCTTCTGGTGGTCTTATTGACAGGTACAGAGAAAGAACATTTGTCAGATAACAGCGGCATACCAAGTACCAGGGAATGCATTAATTTACTCAAGCAATGAAGCCACATCTGGTATAGCAGCTGCAGCTGAAGCCACCATCTGGTTAGCTTACAATAATACAGTGTCCTTCTCCATGATCCATTTGTCTTCTGCACAGGCCATATAGGCAGGCTGATTAGAAATGTGGGAATTGCTACTCCTGCATCCTTCAAGTTCTTGATGGCGGTACTAGTCTCTGTAACCCCCCCCCCCCCCCCCGAGAAAAGTGCTACTGCTTTTTGTGTTCCACTGTCCTACATAGAGGCAGTTCTAGTAGATTCTACTTGGTGTTCCCCACCAAAAGAGCTTTACTTCATTGGTCAGGGAATGAATATGGGGATTCTGTCAAATGTGAAGTATATTTATTCTGATTATGCATTCCAGAATTAGAGAATAACTAGATTCAGGATGGGCTCACAGATACACTGGCTCTCTGTGAGATGGACCTGAGTGACAACCCCACTGATCATCTGACCTCTGTAAACTGGTAGACCGCAGTGATGTTTCTGGGTCTACTAAAATCAGTGTCAGTTCAGAGCCAATACCCCGTCCTTCCCAAATAATCTGATTAATTCCTTTCCCCAGTGCAGTGCATCCCCTTTGGGGATGGCTGGAAGGAAAATTAACAATGTAAATTTTTAGTAGTGTAGAGGGGTCCTTCCTCAGCAGGACATGGCCTCTCCTTCATACAAAGGGTTCTGGGTCTGTAAATGGCTCAAGTCTGGGAATTGACTAAGGGGAGTCATAACTGTGTTTTCATGATTCAAGTTAGACTTTTGTTCACTTAACCTAGAACTTTTTCTGTTTATACAGGTCAAGTAAGAATTTAGTGGGCTTCCTATCTATTTTACTTCTAGGAACACCATGATCAAGTAGCCAATGCCATCAGACTATTATAGGCACCAGACTATTCTGATTGCTGCTTTGACTCTATAATTCATTATGCTAACCAGATCAACTTTGCCTGTGGTCACCTGGTCTCTGTACTCCAGGATCCAACTACTCCCCTGCATTTAGGTTCCCCAAATCAGTGACTGCAGCGCCCCTTCTGTAAAGTCTAACCTACGAAGAGTGATCACAGAGCTCTCCAAGGATGCCAGGGCTCCCCTCATATATTTGTTTCTCACAGTCATGGTAAAAGGTGTGTCTAGACAGACATTCCCAGAGCAGCAGAGTAGGTCTTAAATGACAAATACACTCTAACATTTCCATCTTTTTTCTCATCTTACTATGATTTACTTTTCCAAACTTGTTTTCTTTTATCATCACTCATGTACACTGTTGTCTGACTGTACTGGTTTCTTACTCTTTTCCTTTATTTGCTCTATACTCAAGGACTAAATATTGTCCGGATGGCAGTTCTCTCCAAATTGACCTAACAGTCAATATGATCCCAATCAAAACTCTCAGAGGTCTTTTAGGGAAACTAACAACCTGATTTAAAAATGTCTATGGGATAGCCAACACAAATTTTGGAAAAGAGTAACAAAGTCAGATGACTGACACTACCTGATTTCAACACTTAGAAAAAGCCACAGTAATCACGACTGAGTAGTATTGGTATAAAGGTGGCATATGGAACAGAGAATTCATAATTAATCTTATACTATATAATCAATTGATTTTAAACTAATGTGTCAAAGTAGTTCAATGGAGGAAAGATACCATTTCAACAAATGGTGCTGGAACAACTAAATGTCTACATGGAAAATAAACCCGGACCTCTATAACATACACAAAAATTATTTTTAAATGAATCTTTTATCAAAATGTAAAAGTTAAATTTATTACACTTCTAGCAAAACACAAAGGAAAAATTTATATAACACTAGAAGCTTTTTATAGATTTTAAATATTTTCTATATACATATTCATGTTTGAATGTGAAATAGGCAAGTATTTGTTATACAAGACAAAAAAATCATGGGAGAAAAAACTGAAAAATTAGATTTCACCAAAGTTAAAAATTGTGTTCTTTTATTAAAAGACAAAAATAACAAAATGAATGGCCAAGCTGTAAGTCACACTATGGGCAAAATTATGTATAATATATATATGTATATACCTGACAAATATAAATGTAAATATAAATCTGACTTCAATTTAGAATATATTTTTTAAATTTTAGAATTCAGTAATAAAATAATCCAATAAAAAATAGGCAAAATATTTGAACACCACAAAAGGCAATACACAAGAGGCCTGTAAGCATATGAATAAATGCTCTGTATCATTAGTTATGATGGAAATGCCCATCAAAATGACCAGGTAACATTTTACATCCTCTAAAACAGCTAAAATTTAAAAGACGGACAATAACAAATATTGGTGAGGATGTGCAACAACTAGAACTCTCATACATTGCTGGAATAAAAATGAAATGATACAACCATATTGTAAAAACAGTTTGGCAGTTTTTCATAAAAGTTATATATACTTTTATAATATGACCCACCAATTGTACTCCCAGTTATTTACCCAAAAGAAATTAAATACATCCACAAAAAGCCTCATACACAATGCTCTAGAGTACCTTTTTTTTTTTTAAAGATTTTATTTGTTTATTTGACAGACAGAGATCACAAGTAGGCAGAGAGGCAGGCAGAGAGAGAGGAAGGGAAGCAGGCTCCCCGCTGAGCAGAGAGCCTGAGGCGGGACTCAATCCCAGGACCCTGGGATCATGACCTGAGCCGAAGGCAGAGGCTTTAACCCACTGAGCCACCCAGATGCCCTAGAGTATCTTTATTTGTAACAGCCAAAACCTGAAAACCACCCATCAATCAACAGATGAATGGATGAACAAATTGTAGTGTATCTACCCAGTGAACTACTACCCAGTAATAAAACGGAGAACACTACTTCTCATAGCAACACAAATAAAACTCAAAAACATTCTGCTGAGCAAATACAGTGAACACAGAAGTGCGTTCTGTATGATCATGTTTATATGAAGTACAGGCTGAGGGAGGGAGAGACTACAGAGGAACTTCCTGGGGTGATGAAATGGTTGGGGTGGTGGTTATTTACGGGTACAAATTTATTAAAACTCATTAAACTGGACATTTAAAACATCTGCTTTTGTTATACTTAAGTTACGCCACAAAGTTGATTTTTAAAAAGAGCTGAGCACAGTATTTCCGCCGTGAAGAGAAGAGAGGACCAGTAGTCATGAGATGGAATCTGTTCATTACGTGATGTGTGACCCGGAGCTGGTCACTTAATCTCCATGTATCTAAGCCTCTTCAAGAGTAAACTTAAGAAAAACCAACTAAAGTCCTTTCCAATCCTGACATCTGTAAGAATAAGAAAACTGCAGAACTGGAATACCAAAAGAGAATACATAGGCTATAAATATCTGAAGTTTTGCTCATGGAAATGTCACAGTTGAAGAATTAAAGAGGTTAACTGGACTTTATTTTCTAAAAGCGGGTTTCTGACTAAACTGCAATTTAACAGAATTTTTTAAAAATTGTATCTACAACTGTCTCTGAAAACCCTAAACATCATAATGGGAAGTTGACCATCCTATTTTGTTGGGCCATTCAACTTTAGAACTGATTCCCAACTTAAAAAACAAAAATCTCAGACCCTAAGGACTTTCAGGAGAGGGGGAAAAAAACCCACACATACACACATACAAAAGTACAAGGACAATCAAATCTGAACAGTTGGGAATAAGACAGGAATTTTACACCATTGAGAGGGGAAAACTTTATTAACACACAAAGAAAATAGTAATAAAACTTATTCTAAAATGACTGGAGCTATACATACAATGAAATACTGTTTAGACTTTAAAAGGAATGAAATTCTGATTTCGACTGCAACATGGATAAATCCTAAAAACTTGCTAACTAAACCAGAACAAACACAAACGTGATTTTACTTAGATGGAATATCCACAGAAGATAAAGTCCTAGAGACAGAAAGTAGATTAGAGGTCAGCAGGGAGCTGGGAACAGGGGAATGGGAGCCATTATATAGTGAGTACAGAGTTTCAAATGCAATGAGGAAAAACTTTTGGAAACAGTGGTGACGTCTGCATAACACTGTGAACAGGGTGCCGCTGAACTGAACACTTAAAATGGTCAAAAATTTTCACCATGTGTATTTCGCCAAAGCAAAAAGCCTCATCAGGGCTGCTCAGTGTCTTAGGAAGTGCTATGACTCAGCAACATTCAGAAAGGCCTGATTTCTCTTATCTGGAGGGGTTACTAAGGTTTCCAAAAAGAAATAAAGGGACCAATTTATCTGCTTTCCCACCGGAACTAGAACTCCTTTAGAACCTTGGCTCTGCTTCACTCTACCATTCTATTCAGAGCCCTGAGCGCAGGATATAGTTTGCCTGAATCATCAAGGCTTTGAATCCACCTGTCACCAGCATTTGAGAGAGCTGACCATGTCCTTTTTCTTTTTTTTAAATATTCTCTTGATTCCACACTCCTCTAATTTTCTTCCTATCTGACTGATGACCTCAACAAGAGAAGCTTTGATGGAGTAAGTCTCTGTGGGAACATGAGAAGAGGACATGGAGGCAGTGGTACGGGATAGAAACGGCTCTTTCTGCTTATTTCTGCAATAATACCCTTGAATAGGTGTTTGGTACAGATGCAGGGAGGTAGATTGGGTAGTGGGAGAATGTGAAAGTTCTCTTCAGGTTGCTTCTACTCTCTTGAGTGGAAAAAGCACTGAGAGGAAGGAGGGAGAAGTGGATGTTGGAGGGATGAAGAAAGAGAAAAGGTTTGAAAGTTTCCCAGCCATCAAGAAAGGTGGTCCATTTAAAAATCTAAACTTTATTATGTCCCTCTCTTGCTAAAACCCTTCACTACTTTTTTAAAAAATGGAGTACTCTGCACTAAGAAATTTTCCCATAAATCCTGAGCACGTGTAGTAATGCTTTCTTCAGTCAGGGAGAAAGTTACACCTGGTTTGACAAGGTGTGCACACGATCCCAACTGAGCCCCTTGGGCTAAATGGCAGCCCATAGTGACTGCTACTGCAGTGGAAGTGACAGAGTTCTCTATCACATATTAGTGTAAGGATTAGAACGGGACAAAAAGCAATGAGGACAGTGTAAATCCACAACTACAACACATGTGAGATGCTACAAATATTTGTCAATTATGAAATAAAAAAGGTGATGCAAGTGAAATCTGTAATAACATTCATATTAATAAAATAAAAATCTAGGCACCATGATTTTAATAGTAAAATAAGGCTTATTTATGCTTATTTTCCAATAGCTTATACTTGATTGCTTCATTTATATTAAATAGAAGGTGAAGGTCTAGAAAACAAATCAATTCTTTATTTCTTCAGTTTAAAATCAGGATAAACATATTTCTTTTTCCTTACAAGTGGTAATTTCCTAAGCAATTTACAGAATTAGTTTTATTAAAAAGAAGTTTACAAATACAGTGATTGCCCAAATGTTCATCAACTGATGAATGGAAAAAGAAAACATGATATAGCCATACAAAAGAATATTATTCAGCCATTTAAAGGAGTGAAGTGCTAATACATACTACAGCATGAATGAACCTTGAGAGCATTATACCAAGTGAAAGAAGCCAGCCACAATAGGCAATATGCTATTTATATGAAATGTCGAGAACTGACAAATCTATAGAGACAGAAAGTAGATTACTAATTGCCAAGGGCAAGGGGCATTGGGGAAAATGAGAAACAACTGCTAATGGGTATAGGAATTCTTTCTGGAGTGAAGAAGATATTCTAAAATTGATTGTGATGATGACTGCACAACTCTGTGAAGATACCAAAAACCACTTTCAATGGCCAAATTATATACTGTGTGAATGGTATCTCAATAAAGCTGTAAAAAATACATTAATGAATCTTTGTCTTCAAAAACAGCACATTATATGATAGGGGATTTAGCCAAATCTGGATAAACTGATAGGAACATGCCAGTGTACTTTACATGGGCTCTGAGGCAGACTAAAATTTGAGACATGGAGAGTCACAGGAAGAACTAACTACAAACTCCTCTATGCACACAAGGCCCCTTATGACCTGGGCTCGTCGTGCCTCTCTAGCTTCATCACCCTCCATCCTGTGTTCCAGACATGCTCTAACAACTTTACAGGGTTTCATGCCTCTGGGTCATAGCATATGTCTGTTCCTCTAGGTAGACCACTCTAACCTAACAAACATATATATCGTTCTCTTTACAGTCAGTTAAACGTGGTATTTGGGAATGAGTAAAAGACACCGTTGAACACTTAAAATTTTAACAGTCTCCTGTATGTGGCACAACAAAGGGACCTAGTCCTATTATAAGCATCAGCTGATATAGTTTATGTGAGAATACTATATAATTGTAAGATATTATCACTGTTATTATCAGGATAGACCCAGAGTTGCCTGGCTGGCTCAGTCAGTGGAGCATGTGATTTTTGATCTTGGGGTTGTAAGTTTTAGCCCCATGTTGGGTGTAGAGATTACTTAAAAAAGCAAAAACAAAACCAAAAACCTCTTTAAAGGTTTTTAAAAAGTGGGGAGTGTTGCCTGAGTGGTTCAGTCAGTTGAGCATCCAATTCCTGATTTCAGCTCAGGTCATGATCTCAGGTTGTGGGACAGATCCCTATGATGGGCTCCTTGCTCAATGGGGCGTCTGCTTGAGATTCTCTCTCTCCTTTTCCCTCTGCCCCTCCCCCCTCATAAATATATAAATAAATCTTTTTTAAAAAAAGGATTTGGAAAACCCAAAGGACTCCACCCTCCAAATTACTAGAACTCATACAGCAATTCAGTAATGTGGCAGGATAAAAAAATCAGTGCACAGAAATCAATTGCTTTCCTATACACTAATAACGTAATGTAACTGAAGAAAGGGAAATTAGGGAATCGATTCCATTTACAATAGCACCAAAAACCTTAAGATACTTTGGAATAAACCTAACCAAAGAGGTAAAGGACCTATACTCTAGAAACTACAGAATACTTATGAAGGAAATTAAAGAAGACACAAAAAGATGGAAAAACATTCCATGTTTGTGGATCAGAAGAATAAACATTGTTAAAAATGCTGCCCAGAGCAATCTATACTTTCAGCATCATCCCGATCAAAATACCAACGGCATTTTTCAAAGTGCTGGGACAAACAGTCCTAAAATGTGTATGGAACCAGAAAATAGCCAAGGAAATGTTGAAAAAGAATAATTAGCCTGGGGCATCAAATTGCCTGATCTCAAGCTATACTATAAAGCTGTGATCACCAAGACGGCATGGTACTGGAACAAAAACAGACACACAGACCAAAGGAATAGAAGAGAGAGCCCAAATATGGACCCTCAACTCTATGGTCAACTAATCTAACTAATTGGAAAAAATACCCAATGGAAAAAAAGATAGTCTCTTCAATGAATGGTGCTGGGAAAATTGGACAGCTATATACAGAAGAATGAAACTTGACCATTCTCTTACACCATATACAAAGATAAACTCGAAATGGATAAAAGACCTCAATGTGAGACAGGACTCCATCAAAACCCTAGAGCAGAACATAGGCAGTAACCTTTTTGATATCAGCCATAGCAACTTCTTTCGAAACATGTCTCCAAAAGCAAGGGAAACAAAAGCGAAAATGAACTTCTGGGACTTCATCAAGATAAAAAGTTTCTGCACAGCAAAGGAAATAGTCAACAAAACAAAGAGACAACCCACGGAATGGGAGAAGATATTTGTAAATGACACTATGGATAAAGGGCTGGTATCCGAGATCTATAAAGAACTTCTCAAATTCAACACCCAAAAAACAAATAATCAAGTCAAAAAATGGGTGGAAGACATGAACACTTCTCCAAATAGGACGTAAAAATGGCTAACAGACATATGAAAAAATGTTCAAAATCATTAGTCATCACGGAAATTCAAAACCACATTGAGATCAAAACCATGCTGAGATACCACCTTACACCAGCTAGAATGGCAAAAATTGACAAGACAAGAAACAACAAAAGTCGGGAGAGGCTGTGAAGAAAGGGGAACCCTCTTACTCTGTTGGTGGGAATGCAACTTGGAACAGCCACTTTGGAAAACACTGTGGAGGTTCCTCAGAAAAGTTAAAAATAGAGCTACCTTATAACCCAGCAGTTGCACTACTGGGTATTTACCCCAAAGATACAGATGTAGTGAAAAGAAGGGCCATATGCACCCCAATGTTCATAGCAGCAATGTCTACAAAAGCCAAACTGTGGAAGGAGCCAATATGCCCTTCAATAGATGAATGGATAAAGAAGATGTGGTCCATATATACAATGGAATTTTACTCAGCCAGCAGAAAAGATGAATACCTAATATTTCCATCAACATGGATGGAGATTATGCTAAGTGATATAAGTCAAACAGAGAAAGACATTTATTACATGGCTTCACTTATTTGTGGAACATAAGGAATAGCATGGAGGACATTAGGAGAAGGAAGGGAAAATGTAGGGGGTGAAATCAGAGGGGGAGACAAACCAAGAAAGACTATGGACTCCGGGAATCAAACAGGGTTTTGGAGGGGGGGAATGGGTGAGCCTGGTGATGGGTATTAAGGAGGGCACGTATTGCATGGAGCACTGAGTTTTATATGCAAACAATGAATCATGGAACACTACATCAAAAACTAATGACATACTGTTTTGGCTACTAACATAACATAATATTTAAAAATGAGAAAAAAAGGAAAAAAGAAAAAAAAAGGATAGATCTGGGGGAAAAAATAGAGCAAGGAAAATGGAAACTTTTATGAGGGGAAAAACTTCACTTTTCTTATTTCCAGATGACTCTTCTATTTATCCTCAAGAAGAAAGATTGTTTCAATTAGGTCTCTCTCCTGTGCCTAGCATGATTCCTTGCACATGGCAGGTAATCCATACACTACTAACACTTCCCTGAGTTTCCTAGCTAAGTAATGAAAAGATTTGAGAATAACCCACAAGTGAGATCAGGAATCCCTGAGAATGGTAAACATGTCCCATGTCATCAAAAGAGAGCAAAATAATCATGGCATTTAAGTCAATGATCCTATGTTAGTCATTTCCAGAGAAAGTTCTCAAACTACTTATTTAAAATATTATTACTATAATATTTTGAACTAAAGTAACTTTCATCTGAGTTACTTAACATACTTGATTAGTAACCATTAATTAAGGTCCCATACTGTACAAAGTATAATTTCCATTTTGAAAACTGGAAAACCAAAGCACTGAAGGTGCTTAACCTTAATCAAGATTAAAAGGTGAAAATAAAAACTAAAAACATACATATTTTTTAAAATTCTATCCTGATTAAATCTGAAAATACCATCCCCACTAATATTTTTGCTTAACTCTATCTACTGGATCAAAATTCATTACGAGAGACTAATGTTTTAAATGCTCAGTTTCGAATACAAGCAAGGAACTTGATGAACTACTTTTTCAATCATAGGTTTCAATAACCCTAGGTTGTCTGCAACCCTAAAATGTTCATATTCCCACGAAGTTTGTCCTTGAAGGTAAATTAATTTCCTAACTCCACAGATGAATCAATGCAAATAAAACAGCATCATGAGTACAATACAATAAACCAAAATTAAAACCGGGTCCTTTGTGTCCCAGTCAATTATTTAAACCATTATAAATGTTAACTAGGAGAATCAATACCTTAAAAATAGGAAAAAGGCTAAGATCTCCAGTCCAACCACTCATTCTGTTTTAATCCCCTTTGGCTGTATGTTTCCAATGATTGATTTTATTGATGTAAAGGCACAAAGGCATGTTCAGTCAAATGATCTTCTGTAGAGCACATGAAAAAGATGTAGGAAAGCTTAAAAAATTATTTGATAAAAAGGAAAAATTTACCACTGTCCTTTGGTGTTACCAAAACAGTGATAACCAGCTATACTCCAGCTTAAATAAACAAACAAACAAACAAACAAACAAATAAATAAATAAATGGGGTGAATGGATTGCTCAGTCAGTTACGCATCTAACTCTTGATTTCAGCTCAGGTCATGATCTCAGGGTTGTGAGATCAAGCCCTGTGTCAGGCTCAGCACAGGGCATGGAATCAGCTTAAGATTCTCTCTCTCTCCCTCTCCCTTTGCCCTCCCCGCCCCCCACATTAAAATAAAATAAGAGCTGAAATTGTGACATATTTCCTTGTTTTAGGGAAACCGTGGCCCCAACCCCAGCTGAGCAGATAAGCAAATTACCCAATCATTAATGTTTTTCTTCACAATCATTAACTGTATCAAGACAGTCACAAGTTGTTTCCAAGTAGAAAAGCAGTCTCAAAGAGGAAAAGTCTCAGACCAAATTGTTGCAAATCTAGCTGATAATCACATTATCTGGGGGAATTTTTTGTTTCTTAATATATGTATCCAGGTTCCATATCAGACCTATTAAACCCAAATCTCCAAAGTATGGGGCCCGGTATCAGTATATTTGAAGGCTACGTACATGATTCTTGTGATCACTTATCCATACTTTGACAATTATCAGTGAGCACCTACATACCAGGTACCACACCTGGGAGAGCAGTGGTGAAGGAAACAGGCATGAGCTGGACTCTGCCCTCATGGAGCTTAGTACAAGGATGGACAGAATGAATAGCCAGGTGGGACTGCAACTGGAGAGTGCAGCTCCTAAAAAAGTGGCAGTGACTTTACTCTTTCAGTTGAATGCTTCCATGTACAAATGCATGATGTATTGCCCTATGTGATCTTTTAAAACAGCAAAAGAAAAAAAGGGAGGAGGCACCTAAAATAAAAAACATAAGAAATAGATAGCACAAAATAAGAAGAAATCAGTCCAAATATATCAGAAATTATAATAAATAAAAACAGGTGAAGAATGCCTATTAAAAGACAGACTCTCAAATGAGATTAAGAAAGATAATCTAGCAACATATTGTTTACCATAAATACACCTAAAACAACACAGAAAGCTTTAAAACAAAAGGATGGAAACATGTGCATATGCGCAGGAAAATGCAAGTCAGAAGAAAGTCAGAAAAAAGCAAATAATGCTAATACCCAAAGAAATGAGAATTTAAGGAAAGTAGCATTTAACATGTTATTTTTTTTTAAGATTTTTATTTATTTATATGAGAGATAACAAGCACGAGCAGGGGGAGAGGCAGAGGGAGAGACATTGCACTGAGCGTGGAGCCAGACATAGGGCTCAATTCATGACCCTAAGACCATGACCCGAGCCAAAGTCAGATGCTTAACAGACTGAGCCAAGCAGGTGCCCTGGAAAGCAGCATTTAAAAGAGAAGAGGGACATTGCATGCACCAAACGATATAGGCTCAAAACACAACAAATACTTTAAATTTAGATTTCACTTTGTAATTAAGACAAAGTGAAAATGATAAATCCTTCGTCACAATAGGAAATTTGTAAATATCTTCTTCAGAAACTTATTAAACAGACAAAAAATAAAATTATGATGAATGAAATATGAACAAGCCAAATGGAAAATATCCACACACGTATGCATGCTTGCATGTGACACACAGAATAATAAAACATTATACCCTTCAAAGCATAAACATGATTTTTAATTAAAAAAGGAAAAGTTAGAGAAACTAAATAACCAAGAAACTTCAAGAAAGGGACAGCAGAGAAATGAACAGCGAGGAACCATCAGACAGATGGCTTACAACAATAGCAGCAACTTAGATGTCATAGTGAAATATTCAGACAACTGTTTCCTTTGCTGAAAGCTATTCATCCCTTCCACACATATCCAAATAAAGACCAGAAATTTCATAAAACGCTTAAATCACCAAAAACATAAGAATCTTTCTTCACAAATCAGTTTTTTTGCCACTATAATCCTAAAACCTTAAGTCCTATGGTATAAACCGTTATTCCCACAAATAATTTGATTTGATCCAACTCCACATTCATGCCTTTGCCCATAAGGTTCACAAGAACTTTATGAAGTAGGATAATTATTGTCCCCATTTTACAGATGAACTACAAGGTACAAATATATGTGAGGCAACCTTCCTAAGATTATGCAATGTATGAGTAATGGAGCCAGGACGCAAACCTAGGAAACGGACTTCAAAGCCTGCCTCTCTAACGCAACATGAAATTGCTTTCCCCTTATGCACAGACATGACATTACATCCAGTTCTTCATTAAAATTAATTAGAAATGACAGCTAACATTTACTGAACATGAACTATGTGTCAGTGACTGTGCCAAGTATTTCAAATGTATGGGTATCATTAAATTCTCACAATAATTCTATCACAGGTATTATTCTTATCCACTTCCTTCTGATAAAGAAACTGAAGCACAGAGAGGTTAAGTAATTTGCTCCAAGTCACACAGCCTGAAAGTCACATGGACAGGCAGAGCCCCTAAAAAGTAGGTAGCACCTAAGCCTGTGGCAGTCATGCAGTGGCAAGGATTATCACATATAAAATAAGATTCTGAGAGATGATGTGACAAAGTAGGAAGAGTGCTGGATTGGGCACAAGCAGACCTATATCTGGATTCCAATTCTCCCACTTAGTAGCTCTAAGATTCTCAAGAAAAAACTTAATCTCTCTGGCTTCGGCTACCCAGTCTATAATGAGACAATGCTAGAGTGGTTCCAATATAATTTCAAACTCTAAATAAATTGCTAAATATTTACCTTAGTACTAATAAGGCAGCCAAAGCAACCGAATAAAAATAAAACAGAATCGACAGGCCCAGGAAAGTATTCTTTTTTTTTTTTTTTAAGGTTTTATTTATTTATCTGACAGAGATCACAAGTAGTCAGAGAGGCAGGCAGAGGGCAGGGGGGAGCAGGCTCCCCACTGAGCAGAAAGCCCAATGCAGGGCTCGATCCCAGGACCCTGGGATCATGACCTAAGCCGAAGGCAGAGGCTTTAACCCACTGAGCCACCCAGGCGCCCCAAGGAAAGTATTCTAATAGAACCCTCTACCACAGCAGTTCTCAACTTCTGATTCAAAGAACACCTTTTCACTGGGATGCGTGTTAAAAGTCAGAGTCCCAAGGCCTTCCCAGTCCTGCTGAATAAGAATTTATAGGGAAGGATATAGTACCCCACATTATAACAAACCCTAAGTGACCCTGTGCATTCTGCATTTGAGAAGTACCACTCTAACATGCACTGGAATTGGTGTCTTTTGACTTAGGGAGAATCCAGCTCTGTGTGAAGGATCTCTTCTGCTTTTCAAAGTCAAGAATTCTTTAAATTGCTTCATTCTTAAAAAATGAACAAATTTCTTAAGATACAATTACATACTATACAATTACCCATTTAAAGTCCACAGTTTTGTGGGTTTTAGTATATTCACTGAGTGATGCAGCCATGACCACAATTTTAGAACATTTTCATCACCCCAAAAAGAAACCCCCTATCCATCAGTGCTTACTCTCCATTTTCCCCCAATCCTATCCTCTCCCCCTCTTCTAGACAATCATTAATCCACTTTCTGTCTCTAGAGATTTACCTATTCTGGATGTTTCAAATAAATGGAAGCATACAAGATGTGATCTTCTGTGACTGGTTTCTCGCACTTAGCCCCTCATTCAGGCCACATGCACGTTGTACCATGTATTAGTACTTCATTTCTTTCTATTCCCAAATAATGTTACAGAGAATGAATGTACCACATTTTATTCATCTATTCATTAGTTGATAGATACTTGTGTCTAAAATTGCCTGATTTTAAAGAGAAAATAGGTAATTAGATGAAAAATTTTGCATTAAGATTTTTCCAGGTAGGGGTACTGTCAGAGGAGCATGTGGCTCTCGGTCTTGCAGTCATAAGTTCAAGCCCCACACTGGGTATAGAGATCACTTAAATAAATAAGCTTAAAAAAAAAAAAAAAAGACTTTTCCGGGTATACATATCAACATGCTCAACCTGTTCACTATAATAAATTTTACTACAGTATAAGAACTGTACTACTTACAGTTAATAGCATACTCTCATATATTATTTTCTGATATTGAAACAAATAGGCTACCAAAACATGAGTATAATCATCACATGTTTAATAGCAGAGACTTTTCTTTCTTTTTTTTTTTTTTTTTGAGACTTTTATTTCTAAACCAAATCCTGTTTCTTTCAAAACAGGTTGTTGGTTCTTTCAAAACAGTTGTTAAAATCCTGACTCTTCCACCAGAAGTTATGGCTTCTGTACTGGAAAATTACCGACATCACTTTCCAGTTCACAATTGCTCTCCTTGTTTTACTTTTTTTTTTGTTAACCTCCATGGACTTGCTCCAGTCTACTTCACAGACCTTATTTCTTTCTACTCCCTTTCTTATTTGTCTAGTGCTGACCTACTAATTGTCTTTATAGGCAAATCTGTCAGCTTGTAGAAGCACTTCTATTCAAAATTCTGGAAAACTACACTGATTTTCCTGAGGTTTTTTTTTTTTAAACTTCAGAGGTTTTTTTTTAATTAAGCTCTCAATTTAAAACTTAATCCATGTTTCAATTTAAATTTCTTTTCCCACCTTAAATCGGGTCAAAGTTTTCTTCTAATAATTGACAAGTTCCAAGGCACAAACATGTTTCCCACTGGACTCAGTGTGGTCTGGGCCATATCTGCTTTGGTCACTGCTGTATTCTCAAAACCCAGCAGATAGCATGGACAGTTTTTCACATGCTTTTATATTCTTGTTGAAGGACTGAATAAAGGAAAATATAGCTTAAAGTAGATTTTTATAGTAATAGCTAACATCTGTTGAACTCATTTATATGTGCAAGGGCCTGTACACATAAATATTTTCATACATTATCTATTTCATTCTCATCCAGTAGTATTAAATAGATATTATATATATTACCCTCTCTCAATTCTAGAGAAGAAGCAGCTGAGAGTAAATAAAATGATTAGAGATTAAGTTAGCAATGGAAACAAGAACTCAAACTCTGGTCTGCCTTAAAGGCCATGGACATAACCACTGAACAGCTCTATTCACACGGAGTCAAAGGCAACAGAAGAAAAGCCAAGAACAGAAAGTTTAAAAGCAGGGACACTCGTGACCACAGACCATACCACGAGAGTGGCGGGCCAAGGGAGGAGGTCAGAAGGCAGCCTAACCCTCTGGGGGTTCCAGCAGAGAAGGCAGGCCTGCTCTTTCTACAACCTTCCCTCAAACACGTGCAAACAAGACACGGCACAAAAGGCACCCAAACTGCCAGGATACATGAAATGTTTCCCTCAGCCCCCATGCTACTAAAGTTGCTCTTACGTGAAACTAGTTCATTCTGAATAGTTCACACCTCATTATTTCTGAAGCAAAAACTTCTGTGCTAAACTGAAAACAACAAACAGAAAAGCACAACCTAAGAAGTCAGGGCAAGGACAGCTACTAACAACCAACCGCCAGTTCCTTCTGGTTCTAATCTAGTCACAGCCACCACCTCAATACTCATTTTTATCTATGTCAAAACAGGGAAGTAGAGAACACATTTTTTAGGGATTAAATTACCTTTCTGCTACACAGAGTAGTGTAATGCAGCAATAACATTAAGTTCTCAAAATAAGTACCTGCCTATTGTCTTGATATAATTCATCTTTATAAAGCAAATATATACCAAGAAAGAACACAGACTTACATTTTTTAAAGGCTTAAATACATAGTAAGTATGCTCTCAGGATCAGCTGGACTATGAGGATATTTTAACCTTGCCTCTTTCCTCAACATCTTCCCTACACAGCAACTGAAATGCCGTTCTAAAAGTTATCTCCTAATTTTTTAATGGATTACATTCTGAAGTTTTTCAATGCAGTCTCACAACTAGAAATTAATTTTTTCTATAAAGAAGCTATGAGAGGTTCCAACTGCAGGCCACAAGAGACCATTTAAATTGAAAATTCAATATAAAAGTGGTCTCAGTCCCATGCTTACCCTGTAAACCTCTGAGCCCCAAGTGGGAGGACACACCAGCAACGTGGAGGTCCAAAGCTAGCTATGAAAAGCAGCAATGAGGGCCGCCTGGGTGGCTCAGTCGGTTCAGTCTGCCTTCAAATCAGTCATAATCCCAGGGTCCTGGGCTCGAGTTCTTCATCAGGCTCCCTTTTGCTTCTCCCTCTGCCTGCTGCTCCTCTGGCTTGTGCACGCTCTCTCTCAAATAAATAAATAAAATCTTGGAAAGAAAGAAAAGGGAAGAAAGGGAAGGAGGGAGAGAGAGGAAGGATAAAAGAGAGAAAGGGAAAAAAGCACCAATGAGAAAAGGACAGGAAGACGGCCGATGAAGCCATTCTCAACACAGGCGGGCAGGCAGGGCAGGAAGGAGGGCTGTAGCTTCCTTGGCCAAATGGGGTCCCCATCCTGAGACAAGAACCTCTGATATGGATATGTTATTGCTCGTAGTTTGTGAAATGAGCTATAGAATTCTCATGATTTCACCTGCCTAAATATAAACTCACTGAAAAATATCTAGCCAAAATAATATCTATAAAATATACAACCACTGGGGTGCCTGGGTGGCTCAGTGGGTTAAAGCCTCTGCCTTTGGCTCGGGTCATGATCCCAAGGTGCTGGGATCGAGCCCTGCATTGGGCTCTCTCCTCGGCGGGGAGCCTGCTTCCCTTCCTCTCTCTCTGCCTACTTGTGATCCCTGTCTGCCAAATAAATAAATAAAATCTTAAGAAAAAAATATATATATAACCACTTATTATCATCTTTATTTTTAGAGATGGGAAAAGAGATTGTAAGTTATTTGCCAAATATTACAAAGCCAGTGATATGGCAGTGAACCCAACAGACAGAAGTCCCTGTCTACCACAAAAGTCCCTGTTCTAGAAAAGGGAGACAGACAATAAACAAAATAAGTAAATTACAGTATATTAGAAGGCGCTATGTACCATGGAGGAAAATTAAGTGTGAAATCGG
The DNA here is from genome assembly GCF_002288905.1 of Enhydra lutris kenyoni. NCBI lineage: Eukaryota > Metazoa > Chordata > Mammalia > Carnivora > Mustelidae > Enhydra > Enhydra lutris. The sequence goes on along the minus strand of NW_019154092.1, from coordinate 5,307,808 downwards.
TGGGGGGCATGGAAGCAGAGCGCAATTTTAAATCAGACAGTAAAGTTAGACCTTAAACCAGATGGTTACATAGAAGCAACTGGGAGGAGTTAAGAGGGCAGGTGTTTGAATATCTGCGGAGTGTCTGAGGCAGGGGGGTCAACCCGTCCAAAGGCTCTGAGGAGGGAGTGTACCTGGAACGTTCTGTCAACAGTAAGGTGGCCAACTGTCTGAAAAAAAAGTAAGAGAGACAGTATGAAATGAGAAGTACTGGAGCACCAGATCACATTGGACTTTGTTGACTGTTATAAAGACTCTGACTTTACTCTAAGGGAGGTGGGGAGCCACTGAAGGTTATGTGTGGAGGAGTAACAAAGACGTGACTTATAACTTAAAAACAAATGCTCTAGCTCTTGATTAGGCATAGACTCTGGTGGAGAAAGGGCAGTAGGAAGGAGGGCTGGTGAGGAATGGGCAGTTCCCAATTATATTCTGAAAGCTAAACCAAAAGCATTTGCTAATAAACTGATGGTTGAGTATTATAAATCAAGGATGACTCCAAGGTTTCTGTCTTGATAAGATATGGAAGAATTTAAGAAGAGCGGTTTGGGGGGAGAGTGCTTCAGGAATTCAGTTTTAGGCAGATTAAGTGTGAGATGCCCATTAGCTATCTCAGAGGACCAGCAAATTGGCAGGTAATTTCAGGGGAACAGTGCACGTTGCAGATATCAAGTTGTAAGTCGTCAGCACTGAGATGATATTTAAAACAATGAGGACAGATGAGATCACTGTCCTAGATTTAAGAGCTTGAGTATAGAAAAGAGTTCTCCAGGATTTCCTTTTTCTGAGATAATGAAAAACTGCCAGCAATCTGAAGGTACTTTTTGAAGATTCATTTGAAGGGCTTTTTAAAGGCATGATATTAATAACCTGTTAAATTCACATAACATTTTAGACAAATAAATAATCCCACTTTTCACTCATACATGTCTTCTTTCAAGAACAAGACTCTCTCTGATGTCTGATCATCAGAAAAATCAGGAGATCATTTCTAAAAATGAGCTCAAAGATCAGCTGATCCAGTCACTGTTTTATAGAAAGGAAGATGAAGATGAAGAGAGGTGAAATAAACTACCTGCCTAATTCCACACAATTCATCAATAGGAGGCCACAATACTGATCTGCAGACTCCAAAACCAGCTTCCCTTCCACTATGACTTTTTCTGATGGAGTTCTGCTTGGTCTTCCTGCAAAACACTGCTCTTAGCCTGTGTCCACCTTCACATACCTGGTCTTCAACCACTCTCACCACAGGTGGAAGTGACTGCTGATGCACGGAGAGAGGGCAAACCACCCTCACCCCTGAGTGTATGCTATGTCCCAGAGGGAATCACTGCTGTAAAGAGTTATCAATACCATCAAAGAAGGAAAAGAAATTGTCACTTAATGACAATACAGATACCTGTGGAGAATTCATTTCTATTATCTTATATTTTCTTTGTGCTATTAGGTTCTCTGATCTCTGTCCAAGAATTTGTTGAATGGTTACTCTTCTTGTTAACTGATCAAAGTCCAATTATTAAAAAATTTTAAAAGGGCGAGCCATTATTTATCTTCATGTATAGTTTTAAATCAATTTAAACCATAATTACAAAACTCCCATAAGAGTTAATGACTAGGGATTGGGAAGGAGACTTTAAAGAAAAGAGTTAATGGTTAATTATTACTTAAGATGGATTTAAAATATAAATAGAAAATATCTTCTATTAACTGAAATTTGCTTAGAGAGCAATTTATCTACTTAGAAAATTTAAGGCCACAAAGACGATGAGAATTATCACTTAATTATCAATAAAGACTAATATAGTATTCAACCAACAGATTGATTCATTTGATAATGTAAAACATTAAAAATTAGTCAAAGTTTAACAATACGAAATAATAGATTTTCTTTTTTTATTCCATTAGAGTTAACATACAGTGTTATATTAGTTTCAGGTACACAATATAGTGATTCAACAATAATATGAAATAATAGTTTTGAAAGTATTTTGCATATGATAAACACTTTACAAATAAAAGATTATTTATTATGCTAATCTGATAAATCAAAAACATGAGATTGGTAAAGATCACCACTTAATGATACATATTGGAAAGTGGGGGATGTTTCATGCATTCATCCATTCATCCAAAAAATAGTAAGTTCCTGCTATATACCAAGCACTGAACTTAGGGCTTGGATATAAAATGGAGAATAAGACATAGTCTCTTTCCTGAGGAGTTTATAGTCTCCTGGAAGATCCACTTAAGAAAGCATGCACTTAAAATACAGCAGACTGAGTGGTTCTAGGAATAAGTACAAAATGCCACCTATGAAGCACACTGTGGGGGGCAACTAGTTCAATCTTGGAAAACTTCCAAGAAGAAGTAATAACTAAGTTTAAGTCTGAAAAATGTATATTAGCTAGACAAAGATGGAAGTGTGTTATAAGCAAAAGGAATGTCAAGATAAATGTTTGAACTTAAAGAGAAGATGAAGTTTTCAAAGCCTCAAAAGTGAATCAACAATACCAAAGTGAAGAATAGGAAGAGAAAAGAGATGAAGCCAGAAAATTCTTAAGTGAATAAATACATAGCCTAAATACTGAACAATGAAGGATCAGTAAAGTAAATTATAGTATATCCATATAATAAAAATATTATGAAATCTTGGGGCGCCTGGGTGGCTCAGTGGGTTAAAGCCTCTGCCTTCGGCTCAGGTCATGATCCCAGAGTCCCGGGATTGAGCCCAATATCAGGCTCTCTGCTCAGCAGGGAGCCTGCTTCCCCCTCTCTCTCTCTGCCTGCCTCTCTGCCTACTTGTGATCTCTGTCAAATAAATAAATAAAATCTTTTAAAAAATATACTATGAAACCTTAAAAAATATGATGCTTTAAAATATTTAATAACATGGAAAATGTTTATTAAAATATCTATTGAGCATCTACTATTGCACTGAGCTAATTAGGTGATAAAATTAGGTTACAAACCCTTAAGCATCCATCAATAAATGAATGGATAAATAAGATATAACAATTTACCATGCTAATGGACATCAAAAGAAAGCTGGGGTGGCAATCCTTATATCAGATCAATTAGATTTTAGGCCAAAGACTATAATAAGAGATGAGGAAGGACACTATATCATACTCAAAGGGTCTGTCCAACAAGAAGATCTAACAATTTTAAATATCTATGTACCTAACATGGGAGCTGCCAACCACAAAAACCAATTAATAACAAAATCAAAGAAACACATCAAAAAATAATACAATAATAGTAGGGGACTTTAACACTCCCCTCACTGAAATGGACAGATCATCCAAGCAAAAGATCAACAAGGAAATAAAGGCCTTAAATGACACACTGGACCAAACGGACATAACAGATATATTCAGAACATTCCACCCCAAAACAACAGAATACACATTCTTCTCTAGTACACATGGAACATTCTCCAGAATAGATCACATCCTGGGTCATAAATCAGGTCTCAACTGGTATCAAAAGATTGGGATCATTCCCTGCATATTTTCACACCACAAGGCTCTGAAGCTAGAACTCAATCACAAGAGGAAAATTGGAAAGAACCCAAATACATGGAGACTAAACAGCATCCTTTTAAAGAATGAATGGGTCAACCAGGAAATTAAAGAAGAATTGAAAAAATTCATGGAAACAAATGATAATGAAAACACAAGAGTTCAAAATCTGTGGGACACAGCAAAGGCAGTCCTGAGAGGAAAATAA
>NW_019154092.1:5301008-5303937 GCF_002288905.1 Enhydra lutris kenyoni | reverse complement strand
ACCAGGAAATTAAAGAAGAATTGAAAAAATTCATGGAAACAAATGATAATGAAAACACAAGAGTTCAAAATCTGTGGGACACAGCAAAGGCAGTCCTGAGAGGAAAATATATAGTGATACAAGCCTTTATCAAGAAACAAGAAAGGTCTCAAATATACAACCTAACCCCACACCTAAAGGAGCTGGAGAAAGAATAACAAAGAAAGCCTAAACCCAGCAGGAGAAGAGAAATAATAAAGATCAGAGCAGAAATCAATGAAATAGAAATAAAAAAAACAATAGAACAAATCAACAAAACTAGGAGCTGGTTCTTTGAAAGAATTAATAAGACTGATAAACTCCTGGCCAGACTTATCAAAAAGAAAAGAGAAAGGGCCCAAATCAATAAAATCATGAATGAAAGAGGAGAGATCACAACCAACACCAAAGAAATACAAACAATTATAAGAACATATTATGAGCAACTATACACCAGCAAATTTGACAATCTGGAAGAAACAGATGCATTCCTAGAGACATATAAACTATCACAACTGAACCAAGAAGAAATAGAAAACATGAACAGACCCATAACCAGTAAGGAGATTGAAGCAGTCATCAAAAATCTCCCAACAAACAAGAGCCCAGGGTCAGACGGCTTCCCAGGGGAATTCTACCAAACATTTAAAGAAGAATTAATTCCTATTCTCCTGAAACTGTTCCAAAAAATAGAAATGGAAGGAAAACTTGCAAACTCATTTTATGAGGCCAGCATCACTTTGATCCCAAAACCAGACAAAGATCCCATCAAAAAAGAGAATTACAGACCAATATCCTTGATGAACACAGATGCGAAAATTCTCACCAAAATACTAGCCAATAGGATCCAACAGTACATTAAAAGGATTATTCACCATGACCAAGTGGGATTTATTCCAGGGCTGCAAGATTGGTTCAACATCCGCAAATCAATGTGATACAATACATTAATAAAAGAAAGAACAAGAACCATATGATACTCTCAATAGATGCTGAAAAAGCATTTGACAAAGTACAGCATCCCTTCCTGATCAAAACTCTTCAAAGGGTAGGGATAGAGGGCATATACCTCAATATAATCAAAGACATCCATGAAAAACCCACCACAAATATCATTGTCAACGGAGAAAAACTGAGAGGTTTTTCCGCTAACGTCAGGAACACGGCAGGGATGTCCATTATCACCACTGCTATTCAACATAGTACTAGAAGTCCTAGCCTCAGCAATCAGACAACAAAAAGAAATTAAAGGCATCCAAATCAGCAAAGAAGTCAAACTCTCACTCTTTGCAGATGATATGATATTATATTTGGAAAACCCAAAAGACCCCACTCCAAATCTGCTAGAACGTGTACAGGAATTCAGAAAAGTATCAGGATATAAAATCAATGCACAGAAATCAGTTGCATTTCTTTACACCAACAACAAGACAGAAAGAGAAATTAAGGAGCCAATCCCATTTACAATTGCACCCAAAACCATAAGATACCTAGGAATAAACCTAACCAAAGAGGCAAAGAGCCTATACTCAGAAAACTACAAAGTACTCATGAAAGAAATTGAGGAAGACACAAAGAAATGGAAAAATGTTCCATGCTCATGGATTGGAAGAATAAATATTGTGAAAATGTCTATGCTACCTAAAGCAGTCTACACACTGAATGCTATCCCTATCAAAATCCCAACCATTTTTTTCAAAGAAGTGGAACAAATAATCCTAAAATTTATATGGAACCAGAAAAGACCTCGAATAGCCAGAGGAATATTGAAAAAGAAAGCCAAAGGTGGTGGCATCACAATTCCAGACTTCAAGCTCTATTGCAAAGCTGTCATCATCAAGACAGTATGGTACTGGCACAAAAACAGACACATAGATCAATGGAACAGAATAGAGAACCCAGAAATAGACCCTCAACTCTATGGTCAACTAATCTTTGACAAAGCAGGAAAGAATGTCCAATGGAAAAGAGTCTCTTCAACAAATGGCACTGGGAAAATTGGACAGCCACATGCAGAAAAATGAAACTGGACCATTTCCTTACACCACACATGAAAATAGACTCAAAATGGATGAAGGACCTCAATGTGAGAAAGGAATCCATCCAAATCCTTGAGGAGACCACAGGCAGCAACCTCTTCTACCTCAGCCACAGCGACTTCTTCCTAGGAACATCGCCAGAGGCGAGGGAAGCAAGGGCAAAAATGAACTACTGAGACTTCAACAAGATCAAAAGCTTTTGCACAGCAAAGGAAACAGTTAACAAAACCAAAAGACAACTGAGAGAAAGGGAGAAGATATTTGCAAATGACATATCAAGATAAAGGGCTAGTATCCAAAATCTATAAAGGACTTATCAAACTCAACATCCAAAGAACAAATAATCCAATTAAGAAATGGGCAGAGGACATGAACAGACATTTCTGCAAAGAAGACATCCAGATGGCCAACAGACACATGAAAAAGTTCTCCACATCACTCGGCATCAGGGAAATACAAATCAAAACCACAATGAGATACCACCTCACACCAGTCAGAATGGCTAAAATTAATGAGTCAGGAAAGGACAGATGCTGGCGAGGATGTTGAGAAAGGGGAACCCTCCTACACTGTTGGTGGGAATGCAAGCTGGTGCAGCCATTCTGGAAAACAGCATGGAGGTTCCTCAAAAAGTTGAAAATAGAGCTACCCTACGACCCAGCAATTGCACTACTGGGTATTTACCCTAAAGATACAAACATAGTGATCCGAAGGGGCACGTGCACCGGAATGTTTATAGCAGCAATGTCCACAATAGCCAAACTATGGAAAGGACCTAGATGTCCATCAACAGATGAATGGATAAAGAAGATGTGGTATGTATACACACACACACACACACACACACACACACACACACACACACACACACA